>NW_027455153.1:0-44029 GCF_040206685.1 Ascaphus truei
GCGCTCTTTCTTTCTCTCTGCGCTCTCTCTCTCTGCGCTCTTTCTTTCTCTCTCTGCGCTCTCTCTCTCTGCGCTCTTTCTTTCTCTCTCTGCGCTCTTTCTTTCTCTCTCTGCGCTCTTTCTCTCTCTCTCTGCGCTCTTTCTCTCTCTCTCTCTGCGCTCTTTCTCTCTCTCTCTCTGCGCTCTTTCTTTCTCTTTCTCTCCCTGCGCTCTTTCTTTCTCTGTCTGCGCTCTTTCTTCCTCTCTCTCTCTGCGCTCTTTTTTTCTCTACGCTCTTTCTCTCTCTCTGCGCTCTTTCTTTCTCTCTCTCTGCGCTCTCTCTCTTTCTCTCTGCGCTCTCTCTCTATCTGCGCTCTCTCTCTGCGCTCTTTCTCTCTCTCTCTGCGCTCTTTCTTTCTCTCTCTGCGCTCTTTCTTTCTCTCACTGCGCTCTTTCTTTCTCTCTCTGCGCTCTTTCTTTCTCTCTCTCTGCGCTCTTTGTCTCTCTCTGCGCTTTTTCTTTCTCTCTCTCTGCGCTCTTTCTCTCTCTGCGCTCCTTCTCTCTCTCTCTGCGCTCTTTCTTTCTCTCTGCGCTCTTTCATTCTCTGCGCTCTTTCTTTCTCTCTGCACACTTTCTTTCTCTCTGCTCTCTTTCTCTCTCTCTGCGCTCTTTCTTTCTCTCTGCGCTCTTTCTTTCTCTCTGCGCTCTTTCTTTCTCTCTGCGCTCTTTCTTTCTCTCTGCGCTCTTTTTTTCTCTCTGCGCTCTTTCTTTCTCTCTGCGCTCTCTCTCTCTGCGCTCTCTCTCTCTGCGCTCTCTCTCTCTGCGCTCTCTCTCTCTGCGCTCTCTCTCTCTGCGCTCTCTCTCTCTGCGCTCTCTCTCTCTGCGCTCTCTCTCTCTGCGCTCTCTCTCTGCGCTCTCTCTCTGCGCTCTCTCTCTCTGCGCTCTCTCTCTGCGCTCTCTCTCTCTCTGCGCTCTCTCTCTCTCTGCGCTCTCTCTCTCTCTGCGCTCTCTCTCTCTCTGCGCTCTCTCTCTCTCTGCGCTCTCTCTCTCTCTGCGCTCTCTCTCTCTCTGCGCTCTCTCTCTCTCTGCGCTCTCTCTCACTCTGCGCTCTCTCTCTCTCTGCGCTCTCTCTCTGCGCTCTCTCTCTCTCTGCGCTCTCTCTCTCTCTGCGCTCTCTCTCTCTCTGCGCTCTCTCTCTCTCTGCGCTCTCTCTCTCTCTGCGCTCTCTCTCTCTCTGCGCTCTCTCTCTCTGCGCGCTCTCTCTCTCTGCGCTCTCTCACTCTCTGCGCTCTCTCACTCTCTGCGCTCTCTCACTCTCTGCGCTCTCTCACTCTCTGCGCTCTCTCACTCTCTGCGCTCTCTCACTCTCTGCGCTCTCTCACTCTCTGCGCTCTTTCTTTCTCTCTCTGCGCTCTTTCTCTCTCTCTGCGCTCTTTCTCTCTCTCTGCGCACTCTTACTTTCTCTCTCTCTGCGCTCTTTCTTTCTCTCTCTGCGCTCTTTCTCTCTCTCTGCGCTCTTTCTTTCTCTCTCTGCGCTCTTTCTTTCTCTCACTGCGCTCTTTCTTTCTCTCTCTGCGCTCTTTCTTTCTCTCTCTCTGCGCTCTTTGTCTCTCTCTGCGCTTTTTCTTTCTCTCTCTCTGCGCTCTTTCTCTCTCTGCGCTCCTTCTCTCTCTCTCTGCGCTCTTTCTTTCTCTCTGCGCTCTTTCATTCTCTGCGCTCTTTCTTTCTCTCTGCACACTTTCTTTCTCTCTGCTCTCTTTCTCTCTCTCTGCGCTCTTTCTTTCTCTCTGCGCTCTTTCTTTCTCTCTGCGCTCTTTCTTTCTCTCTGCGCTCGTTCTTTCCCTCTGCGCTCTTTTTTTCTCTCTGCGCTCTTTCTTTCTCTCTGCGCTCTCTCTCTCTGCGCTCTCTCTCTCTGCGCTCTCTCTCTCTGCGCTCTCTCTCTCTGCGCTCTCTCTCTCTGCGCTCTCTCTCTCTGCGCTCTCTCTCTCTGCGCTCTCTCTCTCTGCGCTCTCTCTCTGCGCTCTCTCTCTCTGCGCTCTCTCTCTGCGCTCTCTCTCTCTCTGCGCTCTCTCTCTCTCTGCGCTCTCTCTCTCTCTGCGCTCTCTCTCTCTCTGCGCTCTCTCTCTCTCTGCGCTCTCTCTCTCTCTGCGCTCTCTCTCTCTCTGCGCTCTCTCTCTCTCTGCGCTCTCTCTCACTCTGCGCTCTCTCTCTCTCTGCGCTCTCTCTCTGCGCTCTCTCTCTCTCTGCGCTCTCTCTCTCTCTGCGCTCTCTCTCTCTCTGCGCTCTCTCTCTCTCTGCGCTCTCTCTCTCTCTGCGCTCTCTCTCTCTCTGCGCTCTCTCTCTCTGCGCGCTCTCTCTCTCTGCGCTCTCTCACTCTCTGCGCTCTCTCACTCTCTGCGCTCTCTCACTCTCTGCGCTCTCTCACTCTCTGCGCTCTCTCACTCTCTGCGCTCTCTCACTCTCTGCGCTCTCTCACTCTCTGCGCTCTTTCTTTCTCTCTCTGCGCTCTTTCTCTCTCTCTGCGCTCTTTCTCTCTCTCTGCGCACTCTTACTTTCTCTCTCTCTGCGCTCTTTCTTTCTCTCTCTGCGCTCTTTCTCTCTCTCTGCGCTCTTTCTCTCTCTCTGCGCTCTTTCTCTCTCTCTGCGCTCTTTCTTTCTCTTTCTCTCTCTCTGCGCTCTTTCTCTCTCTCTCTGCGCTCTCTCTCTCTCTCTGCGCTCTTTCTTTCTCTTTCTCTCTCTCTGCGCTCTTTCTCTCTCTCTCTGCGCTCTTTCTCTCTCTCTCTGCGCTCTTTCTCTCTCTCTCTGCGCTCTTTCTCTCTCTCTCTGCGCTCTTTCTTTCTCTTTCTCTCTCTGCGCTCTTTCTTTCTCTTTCTCTCTCTGCGCTCTTTCTTTCTCTTTCTCTCTCTGCGCTCTTTCTTTCTCTTTCTCTCTCTGCGCTCTTTCTTTCTCTCTGCGCACTTTCTTTCTCTCTCTCTGGGATCTTTCACTCTCTCTGCGCTCTTTCTTTCTCTCTGCGCTCTCTCTCTCTGCGCTCTTTCTTTCTCTCTCTGCGCTCTTTCTTTCTCTCTCTCTGAGCTCTTTCTCTCTCTCTCTCTCTGCGCTCTCTCTCTCTCTGCGCTCTTTCTTTCTCTTTCTCTCTCTGCACTCTTTCTTTCTCTTTCTCTCTCTGCGCTCTCTCTCTCTGCGCTCTCTTTCTCTCTGCACTCTTTCTTTCTCTCTGCGCTCTTTTTTTCTCTCTTTGCGCTCTTTTTTTCTCTTTGCGCTCTTTCTTTCTCTCTCTGCGCTCTTTCTCTCTCTCTCTCTGCGCTCTTTCTCTCTCTCTGCGCTCTTTCTTTCTCTCTGCGCTCTTTCTTTCTCTCTGTGCTCTTTCTCTCTCTGCGCTCTTTCTCTCTCTGCGCTCTTTCTCTCTCTGCGCTCTTTCTTTCTCTGCGCTCTGTCTTTCTCTCTCTCTGCGCTCTTTCTCTCTCTCTGCGCTCTTTCTTTCTCTTTCTCTCTCTCTGCGCTCTTTCTTTCTCTTTCTCTCTCTCTCTCTGCGCTCTTTCTTTTTCTTTCTCTCTCTGCGCTCTTTCTCTCTGCGCTCTTTCTTTCTCTCTCTCTGCGCTCTTTCTCTCTCTCTGCGCTCTTTCTCTCTCTCTGCGCTCTTTCTCTCTCTCTGCGCTCTTTCTCTCTCTCTGCGCTCTTTCTTTCTCTCTGCGCTCTCTCTCTCTGCGCTCTTTCTTTCTCTCTCTGCGCTCTCTCTCTCTGCGCTCTTTCTTTCTCTCTCTGCGCTCTTTCTTTCTCTCTCTGCGCTCTTTCTCTCTCTCTCTGCGCTCTTTCTCTCTCTCTCTCTGCGCTCTTTCTCTCTCTCTCTCTGCGCTCTTTCTTTCTCTTTCTCTCCCTGCGCTCTTTCTTTCTCTGTCTGCGCTCTTTCTTCCTCTCTCTCTCTGCGCTCTTTCTTTCTCTCTGCGCTCTTTCTTTCTCTCTGTGCTCTTTCTCTCTCTGCGCTCTTTCTCTCTCTGCGCTCTTTCTCTCTCTGCGCTCTTTCTTTCTCTGCGCTCTGTCTTTCTCTCTCTCTGCGCTCTTTCTCTCTCTCTGCGCTCTTTCTTTCTCTTTCTCTCTCTCTGCGCTCTTTCTTTCTCTTTCTCTCTCTCTCTCTGCGCTCTTTCTTTTTCTTTCTCTCTCTGCGCTCTTTCTCTCTGCGCTCTTTCTTTCTCTCTCTCTGCGCTCTTTCTCTCTCTCTGCGCTCTTTCTCTCTCTCTGCGCTCTTTCTCTCTCTCTGCGCTCTTTCTCTCTCTCTGCGCTCTTTCTTTCTCTCTGCGCTCTCTCTCTCTGCGCTCTTTCTTTCTCTCTCTGCGCTCTCTCTCTCTGCGCTCTTTCTTTCTCTCTCTGCGCTCTTTCTTTCTCTCTCTGCGCTCTTTCTCTCTCTCTCTGCGCTCTTTCTCTCTCTCTCTCTGCGCTCTTTCTCTCTCTCTCTCTGCGCTCTTTCTTTCTCTTTCTCTCCCTGCGCTCTTTCTTTCTCTGTCTGCGCTCTTTCTTCCTCTCTCTCTCTGCGCTCTTTTTTTCTCTACGCTCTTTCTCTCTCTCTGCGCTCTTTCTTTCTCTCTCTCTGCGCTCTCTCTCTTTCTCTCTGCGCTCTCTCTCTATCTGCGCTCTCTCTCTGCGCTCTTTCTCTCTCTCTCTGCGCTCTTTCTTTCTCTCTCTGCGCTCTTTCTTTCTCTCACTGCGCTCTTTCTTTCTCTCTCTGCGCTCTTTCTTTCTCTCTCTCTGCGCTCTTTGTCTCTCTCTGCGCTTTTTCTTTCTCTCTCTCTGCGCTCTTTCTCTCTCTGCGCTCCTTCTCTCTCTCTCTGCGCTCTTTCTTTCTCTCTGCGCTCTTTCATTCTCTGCGCTCTTTCTTTCTCTCTGCACACTTTCTTTCTCTCTGCTCTCTTTCTCTCTCTCTGCGCTCTTTCTTTCTCTCTGCGCTCTTTCTTCTCTCTCTGCGCTCTTTCTTTCTCTCTGCGCTCTTTCTTTCTCTCTGCGCTCTTTCTTTCTCTCTGCGCTCTTTTTTTCTCTCTGCGCTCTTTCTTTCTCTCTGCGCTCTCTCTCTCTGCGCTCTCTCTCTCTGCGCTCTCTCTCTCTGCGCTCTCTCTCTCTGCGCTCTCTCTCTCTGCGCTCTCTCTCTCTGCGCTCTCTCTCTCTGCGCTCTCTCTCTCTGCGCTCTCTCTCTGCGCTCTCTCTCTGCGCTCTCTCTCTCTGCGCTCTCTCTCTGCGCTCTCTCTCTCTCTGCGCTCTCTCTCTCTCTGCGCTCTCTCTCTCTCTGCGCTCTCTCTCTCTCTGCGCTCTCTCTCTCTCTGCGCTCTCTCTCTCTCTGCGCTCTCTCTCTCTCTGCGCTCTCTCTCTCTCTGCGCTCTCTCTACTCTGCGCTCTCTCTCTCTCTGCGCTCTCTCTCTGCGCTCTCTCTCTCTCTGCGCTCTCTCTCTCTCTGCGCTCTCTCTCTCTCTGCGCTCTCTCTCTCTCTGCGCTCTCTCTCTCTCTGCGCTCTCTCTCTCTCTGCGCTCTCTCTCTCTGCGCGCTCTCTCTCTCTGCGCTCTCTCACTCTCTGCGCTCTCTCACTCTCTGCGCTCTCTCACTCTCTGCGCTCTCTCACTCTCTGCGCTCTCTCACTCTCTGCGCTCTCTCACTCTCTGCGCTCTCTCACTCTCTGCGCTCTTTCTTTCTCTCTCTGCGCTCTTTCTCTCTCTCTGCGCTCTTTCTCTCTCTCTGCGCACTCTTACTTTCTCTCTCTCTGCGCTCTTTCTTTCTCTCTCTGCGCTCTTTCTCTCTCTCTGCGCTCTTTCTCTCTCTCTGCGCTCTTTCTCTCTCTCTGCGCTCTTTCTTTCTCTTTCTCTCTCTCTGCGCTCTTTCTCTCTCTCTCTGCGCTCTCTCTCTCTCTCTGCGCTCTTTCTTTCTCTTTCTCTCTCTGCGCTCTCTCTCTGCGCTCTTTCTTTCTCTCTGCGCACTTTCTTTCTCTCTCTCTGCGCTCTCTCTCTCTCTGCGCTCTTTCTTTCTCTCTGCGCTCTTTCTTTCTCTCTGCGCTCTCTCTCTGCGTTCTTTCTTCTCTCTCTGCGCTCTTTCTTTCTCTCTCTGCGCTCTTTCTTTCTCTCTCTGCGCTCTTTCTTTCTCTCTCTCTGCGCTCTTTCTTTCTCTCTCTCTGCGCTCTTTCTTTCTCTCTCTCTGCGCTCTCTCTCTCTCTCTGCGCTCTCTCTCTCTCTCTGCGCTCTCTCTCTCTCTGCGCTCTCTCTCTCTGCGCTCTTTCTTTCTCTTTCTTTCTCTGCGCTCTTTCTTTCTCTTTCTCTCTCTGCGCTCTATCTTTCTCTCTCTCTGCGCTCTCTCTCTCTCTGCGCTCTATCTTTCTCTCTCTCTGCGCTCTCTCTCTCTCTGCGCTCTTTCTTTCTCTCTCTGCGCTCTTTCTTCTCTCGCTCTGCGCTCTTTCTCTCTCTCTCTCTGCACAATTTCTCTCACTCTCTCTGCGCTCTTTCTTTCTCTTTCTCTCTCTGCGCTCTTTCTTTCTCTTTCTTTCTCTGCGCTCTTTCTTTCTCTTTCTCTCTCTACGCTCTTTCTTTCTCTCTGCGCTCTTTCTTTCTCTCTGCGCTCTTTCTTTCTCTCTGCGCTCTTTCTTTCTCTCTGCGCTCTTTCTTTCTCTCTGCGCTCTTTCTTTCTCTCTGCGCTCTTTCTTTCTCTCTGCGCTCTTTCTTTCTCTCTCTGCGCTCTTTCTCTCTCTCTCTGCGCTCTCTCTCTGCGCTCTTTCTTTCTCTCTCTCTGCGCTCTTTCTTTCTCTCTCTGCGCTCTTTCTCTCTCTCTGTGCTCTTTCTCTCTCTCTGTGCTCTTTCTCTCTCTGCGCTCTTTCTTTCTCTGCGCTCTGTCTTTCTCTCTCTCTGCGCTCTGTCTTCTCTCTCTCTGCGCTCTTTCTCTCTCTCTCTCTGCGCTCTTTCTTTCTCTTTCTCTCTCTCTGCGCTCTTTCTCTCTCTCTCTCTGCGCTCTTTCTCTCTCTCTCTGCGCTCTTTCTTTCTCTTTCTCTCTCTGCGCTCTTTCTCTCTGCGCTCTTTCTTTCTCTCTGCGCACTTTCTTTCTCTCTCTCTGCGCTCTTTCTCTCTCTCTGCGCTCTTTCTCTCTCTCTGCGCTCTTTCTCTCTCTCTGCGCTCTTTCTTTCTCTCTGCGCTCTCTCTCTCTGCGCTCTTTCTTTCTCTCTCTGCGCTCTTTCTTTCTCTCTCTGCGCTCTTTCTCTCTCTCTCTGCGCTCTTTCTCTCTCTCTCTCTGCGCTCTTTCTTTCTCTTTCTCTCTCTGCGCTCTTTCTTTCTCTTTCTCTCTCTGCGCTCTTTCTTTCTCTCTGCGCACTTTCTTTCTCTCTCTCTGGGATCTTTCTCTCTCTCTGCGCTCTTTCTTTCTCTCTGCGCTCTCTCTCTCTGCGCTCTTTCTTTCTCTCTCTCTGCGCTCTTTCTTTCTCTCTCTCTGAGCTCTTTCTCTCTCTCTCTCTGCGCTCTCTCTCTCTCTCTGCGCTCTTTCTTTCTCTTTCTCTCTCTGCACTCTTTCTTTCTCTTTCTCTCTCTGCGCTCTCTCTCTCTGCGCTCTCTTTCTCTCTGCACTCTTTCTTTCTCTCTGCGCTCTTTTTTTCTCTCTTTGCGCTCTTTTTTTCTCTCTTTGCGCTCTTTCTTTCTCTCTCTGCGCTCTTTCTCTCTCTCTCTCTGCGCTCTTTCTCTCTCTCTCTCTGCGCTCTTTATTTCTCTCTCTCTCTGCGCTCTTTCTCTCTGCGCACTTTCTCTCTCTCTGCGCACTTTCTTTCTCTCTCTCTGCGCTCTTTCTTTCTCTCTCTGCGCTCTCTCTTTCTCTCTGCGCTCTTTCTCTCTCTGCGCTCTTTCTCTCTCTGCGCTCTTTCTCTCTCTGCGCTCTTTCTCTCTCTCTGCGCTCTTTCTCTCTCTGCGCTCTTTCTCTCTCTGCGCTCTCTCTCTCTGCGCTCTCTCTCTCTGCGCTCTCTCTCTCTGCGCTCTTTCTTTCTCTTTCTCTCTCTACGCTCTCTCTCTTTGCGCTCTTTCTCTCTCTCTCTCTGCGCTCTTTCTTTTTCTCTGCGCTCTCTCTCTCTGCGCACTTTCTTTCTCTTTCTCTCTCTCTGCGCACTCTCTCTCTCTCGGCGCTCTTTCTTTCTCTTTCTCTCTCTGCGCTCTCTCTCTCTGCGCTCTTTCTTTCTCTCTGCACTCTTTCTTCTCTTTCTCTCTGCGCTCTTTTTTTCTCTCTTTGCGCTCTTTTTTTCTCTCTTTGCGCTCTTTCTTTCTCTCTCTGCGCTCTTTCTTTCTCTCTCTGCGCTCTTTCTTTCTCTCTCTCTGCGCTCTTTCTTTCTCTCTCTCTGCGCTCTTTCTTTCTCTCTCTCTGCGCTCTTTATTTCTCTCTCTGCGCTCTTTATTTCTCTCTCTGCGCTCTTTATTTCTCTCTCTGCGCTCTTTATTTCTCTCTCTGCGCTCTTTCTCTCTGCGCTCTCTCTCTGCGCTCTTTCTTTCTCTCTCTCTGCGCTCTTTATTTCTCTCTCTCTGCGCTCTTTATTTCTCTCTCTGCGCTCTTTATTTCTCTCTCTCTGCGCTCTTTCTCTCTCTGCGCTCTTCTTTCTTTCTCTCTGCTCTCTTTCTTTCTCTCTGCGCTCTTTCTTTCTCTCTGCGCTCTCTCTCTCTGCGCTCTCTCTCTCTCTGCGCTCTCTCTCTCTCTGCGCTCTCTCTCTCTCTGCGCTCTCTCTCTCTCTGCGCTCTCTCTCTCTCTGCGCTCTCTCTCTCTCTGCGCTCTCTCTCTCTCTGCGCTCTCTCTCTCTCTGCGCTCTCTCTCTCTCTGCGCTCTCTCTCTCTGCGCTCTCTCTCTCTCTGCGCTCTCTCTCTCTCTGCGCTCTCTCTCTCTCTGCGCTCTCTCTCTCTCTGCGCTCTCTCTCTGCGCTCTCTCTCTCTCTGCGCTCTCTCTCTCTCTGCGCTCTCTCTCTCTCTGCGCTCTCTCTCTCTCTGCGCTCTCTCTCTCTGCGCTCTCTCTCTCTGCGCTCTCTCACTCTCTGCGCTCTCTCACTCTCTGCGCTCTCTCACTCTCTGCGCTCTCTCACTCTCTGCGCTCTTTCTTTCTCTCTCTGCGCTCTTTCTTTCTCTCTCTGCGCTCTTTCTCTCTCTCTGCGCTCTTTCTCTCTCTCTGCGCTCTCTCACTCTCTGCGCTCTTTCTTTCTCTTTCTCTCTCTCTGCGCTCTTTCTCTCTCTCTCTGCGCTCTCTCTCTCTCTCTGCGCTCTTTCTTTCTCTTTCTCTCTCTGCGCTCTCTCTCTGCGCTCTTTCTTTCTCTCTGCGCACTTTCTTTCTGTCTCTCTGCGCTCTCTCTCTCTCTGCGCTCTTTCTTTCTCTCTGCGCTCTTTCTTTCTCTCTGCGCACTCTCTCTGCGCTCTTTCTTTCTCTCTCTGCGCTCTTTCTTTCTCTCTCTGCGCTCTTTCTTTCTCTCTCTCTGCGCTCTTTCTTTCTCTCTCTCTGCGCTCTCTTTCTCTCTCTGCGCTCTCTCTCTCTCTCTCTCTGCGCTCTTTCTTTCTCTTTCTCTCTCTGCGCTCTTTCTTTCTCTTTCTCTCTCTGCGCTCTATCTTTCTCTCTCTCTGCGCTCTCTCTCTCTCTGCGCTCTTTCTTTCTCTCTCTGCGCTCTTTCTTTCTCTCTCTCTGCGCTCTTTCTCTCTCTCTCTCTGCGCTCTCTCTCCCTCTCTCTGCGCTCTCTTTCTCTTCTCTCTCTGCGCTCTTTCTTTCTCTTTCTTTCTCTGCGCTCTTTCTTTCTCTTTCTCTCTCTGCGCTCTTTCTTTCTCTCTGCGCTCTTTCTTTCTCTCTGCGCTCTTTTTTTCTCTCTTTGCGCTCTTTCTTTCTCTCTCTGCGCTCTTTCTTTCTCTCTCTCTGCGCTCTTTCTTTCTCTGCGCTCTTTCTTTCTCTCTCTGCGCTCTTTCTCTCTCTCTCTGCGCTCTCTCTCTGCGCTCTCTCTCTGCACTCTCTCTCTGCGCTCTCTCTCTGCACTCTTTCTTTCTCTCTCTCTGCGCTCTCTTTCTCTCTCTGCGCTCTTTCTCTCTCTCTGTGCTCTCTCTTTCTCTGTGCTCTTTCTCTCTCTCTGTGCTCTTTCTCTCTCTGCGCTCTTTCTCTCTCTGCGCTCTTTCTTTCTCTCTCTCTGCGCTCTTTCTCTCTCTCTGCGCTCTTTCTTTCTCTTTCTCTCTCTCTGCGCTCTTTCTTTCTCTTTCTCTCTCTCTGCGCTCTTTCTCTCTCTCTCTCTGCGCTCTTTCTCTCTCTCTCTGCGCTCTTTCTTTCTCTTTCTCTCTCTGCGCTCTTTCTCTCTGCGCTCTTTCTTTCTCTCTGCGCACTTTCTTTCTCTCTCTCTGCGCTCTTTCTCTCTCTCTGCGCTCTTTCTCTCTCTCTGCGCTCTCTCTCTCTCTCTGCGCTCTCTCTCTCTCTGCGCTCTCTCTCTCTCTGCGCTCTCTCTCTCTCTCTGCGCTCTCTCTCTCTGCGCTCTTTCTTTCTCTCTCTGCGCTCTTTCTTTCTCTCTCTGCGCTCTTTCTCTCTCTCTCTGCGCTCTTTCTCTCTCTCTCTCTGCGCTCTTTCTCTCTCTCTCTGCGCTCTTTCTCTCTCTCTCTCTGCGCTCTTTCTTTCTCTTTCTCTCTCTGCGCTCTTTCTTTCTCTTTCTCTCTCTGCGCTCTTTCTTTCTCTTTCTCTCTCTGCGCTCTTTCTTTCTCTTTCTCTCTCTGCGCTCTTTCTTTCTCTCTGCGCACTTTCTTTCTCTCTCTCTGGGATCTTTCACTCTCTCTGCGCTCTTTCTTTCTCTCTGCGCTCTCTCTCTCTGCGCTCTTTCTTTCTCTCTCTCTGAGCTCTTTCTCTCTCTCTCTCTCTGCGCTCTCTCTCTCTCTGCGCTCTTTCTTTCTCTTTCTCTCTCTGCACTCTTTCTTTCTCTTTCTCTCTCTGCGCTCTCTCTCTCTGCGCTCTCTTTCTCTCTGCACTCTTTCTTTCTCTCTGCGCTCTTTTTTTCTCTCTTTGCGCTCTTTTTTTCTCTCTTTGCGCTCTTTCTTTCTCTCTCTGCGCTCTTTCTCTCTCTCTCTCTGCGCTCTTTCTCTCTCTCTCTCTGCGCTCTTTATTTCTCTCTCTCTCTGCGCTCTCTCTCTCTCTGCGCTCTTTCTTTCTCTCTCTCTGCGCTCTTTCTTTCTCTCTCTGCGCTCTTTCTTTCTCTCTCTGCGCTCTTTCTTTCTCTCTCTGCGCTCTTTCTTTCTCTCTCTGCGCTCTTTCTTTCTCTCTCTGCGCTCTTTCTTTCTCTCTCTGCGCTCTTTCTTTCTCTCTCTGCGCTCTTTGTCTCTCTCTCTATGCGCTCTTTGTCTCTCTCTGCGCTTTTTCTTTCTCTCTCTGCACTCTTTTTTTCTCTCTCTGCGCTCTTTCTCTCTCTTTCTGCGCTCTTTCTTTCTCTCTGCGCTCTCTCTTTCTCTCTGCGCTCTCTCTTTCTCTCTGCGCTCTTTCTTTCTCTCTGCGCTCTCTTTCTCTCTGCGCTCTCTTTCTCTCTGCGCTCTCTTTCTCTCTGCGCTCTTTCTCTCTCTGCGCTCTTTCTCTCTCTGCGCTCTTTCTCTCTCTGCGCTCTTTCTCTCTCTGCGCTCTTTCTCTCTCTGCGCTCTTTCTCTCTCTGCGCTCTTTCTCTCTCTGCGCTCTCTCTCTCTGCGCTCTCTCTCTCTGCGTTCTCTCTCTCTGCGCTCTTTCTTTCTCTTTCTCTCTCTACGCTCTCTCTCTCTCTCTGCGCTCTTTCTCTCTCTCTCTCTGCGCTCTTTCTTTCTCTCTGCGCTCTCTCTCTCTGCGCACTTTCTTTCTCTTTCTCTCTCTCTGCGCTCTCTCTCTCTCTCGGCGCTCTTTCTTTCTCTTTCTCTCTCTGCGCTCTCTCTCTCTGCGCTCTTTCTTTCTCTCTGCACTCTTTCTTTCTTTCTTTCTCTCTGCGCTCTTTTTTTCTCTCTTTGCGCTCTTTTTTTCTCTCTTTGCGCTCTTTCTTTCTCTCTCTGCGCTCTTTCTTTCTCTCTCTCTGCGCTCTTTCTTTCTCTCTCTCTGCGCTCTTTCTTTCTCTCTCTCTGCGCTCTTTCTTTCTCTCTCTCTGCGCTCTTTCTTTCTCTGCGCTCTTTCTTTCTCTCTCTGCGCTCTTTATTTCTCTCTCTGCGCTCTTTATTTCTCTCTCTGCGCTCTTTATTTCTCTCTCTGCGCTCTTTCTCTCTGCGCTCTCTCTCTGCGCTCTTTCTTTCTCTCTCTCTGCGCTCTTTATTTCTCTCTCTCTGCGCTCTTTATTTCTCTCTCTCTGCGCTCTTTCTCTCTCTGCGCTCCTTCTTTCTTTCTCTCTGCGCTCTTTCTTTCTCTGCGCTCTTTCTTTCTCTCTGCGCACTTTCTTTCTCTCTGCTCTCTTTCTTTCTCTCTGCTCTCTTTCTCTCTCTCTGCGCTCTTTCTCTCTCTCTGCGCTCTCTCTCTCTCTGCGCTCTCTCTCTCTCTGCGCTCTCTCTCTCTCTGCGCTCTCTCTCTCTCTGCGCTCTCTCTCTCTCTGCGCTCTCTCTCTCTCTGCGCTCTCTCTCTCTCTCTGCGCTCTCTCTCTCTCTGCGCTCTCTCTCTCTCTGCGCTCTCTCTCTCTCTGCGCTCTCTCTCTCTCTGCGCTCTCTCTCTCTCTGCGCTCTCTCTCTCTGCGCTCTCTCTCTCTCTGCGCTCTCTCTCTCTCTGCGCTCTCTCTCTCTCTGCGCTCTCTCTCTCTCTGCGCTCTCTCTCTCTCTGCGCTCTCTCTCTCTCTGCGCTCTCTCTCTCTGCGCTCTCTCACTCTCTGCGCTCTCTCACTCTCTGCGCTCTCTCACTCTCTGCGCTCTCTCACTCTCTGCGCTCTTTCTTTCTCTCTCTGCGCTCTTTCTTTCTCTCTGCGCTCTTTCTCTCTCTCTGCGCTCTTTCTCTCTCTCTGCGCTCTCTCACTCTCTGCGCTCTTTCTTTCTCTTTCTCTCTCTCTGCGCTCTTTCTCTCTCTCTCTGCGCTCTCTCTCTCTCTCTGCGCTCTTTCTTTCTCTTTCTCTCTCTGCGCTCTCTCTCTGCGCTCTTTCTTTCTCTCTGCGCACTTTCTTTCTGTCTCTCTGCGCTCTCTCTCTCTCTGCGCTCTTTCTTTCTCTCTGCGCTCTTTCTTTCTCTCTGCGCACTCTCTCTGCGCTCTGTCTTTCTCTCTCTGCGCTCTTTCTTTCTCTCTCTGCGCTCTTTCTTTCTCTCTCTCTGCGCTCTTTCTTTCTCTCTCTCTGCGCTCTCTTTCTCTCTCTGCGCTCTCTCTCTCTCTCTCTCTGCGCTCTTTCTTTCTCTTTCTCTCTCTGCGCTCTTTCTTTCTCTTTCTCTCTCTGCGCTCTATCTTTCTCTCTCTCTGCGCTCTCTCTCTCTCTGCGCTCTTTCTTTCTCTCTCTGCGCTCTTTCTTTCTCTCTCTCTGCGCTCTTTCTCTCTCTCTCTCTGCGCTCTTTCTCTCTCTCTCTCTGCGCTCTCTCTCCCTCTCTCTGCGCTCTCTTTCTCTTTCTCTCTCTGCGCTCTTTCTTTCTCTTTCTTTCTCTGCACTCTTTCTTTCTCTTTCTCTCTCTGCGCTCTTTCTTTCTCTCTGCGCTCTTTCTTTCTCTCTGCGCTCTTTTTTTCTCTCTTTGCGCTCTTTCTTTCTCTCTCTGCGCTCTTTCTTTCTCTCTCTCTGTGCTCTTTCTTTCTCTGCGCTCTTTCTTTCTCTCTCTGCGCTCTTTCTCTCTCTCTCTGCGCTCTCTCTCTGCGCTCTCTCTCTGCACTCTTTCTTTCTCTCTCTCTGCGCTCTCTTTCTCTCTCTGCGCTCTTTCTCTCTCTCTGTGCTCTCTCTCTCTCTGTGCTCTTTCTCTCTCTCTGTGCTCTTTCTCTCTCTCTGTGCTCTTTCTCTCTCTGCGCTCTTTCTCTCTCTCTCTCTGCGCTCTTTCTCTCTCTCTGCGCTCTTTCTTTCTCTTTCTCTCTCTCTGCGCTCTTTCTTTCTCTTTCTCTCTCTCTGCGCTCTTTCTCTCTCTCTCTCTGCGCTCTTTCTCTCTCTCTCTGCGCTCTTTCTTTCTCTTTCTCTCTCTGCGCTCTTTCTCTCTGCGCTCTTTCTTTCTCTCTGCGCACTTTCTTTCTCTCTCTCTGCGCTCTCTCTCTCTCTGCGCTCTCTCTCTCTCTGCGCTCTCTCTCTCTGCGCTCTTCCTTTCTCTCTGCGCTCTCTCTCTCTGCGCTCTTTCTTTCTCTCTCTGCGCTCTTTCTTTCTCTCTCTGCGCTCTTTCTCTCTCTCTCTGCGCTCTTTCTCTCTCTCTGCGCTCTTTCTCTCTCTGCGCTCTTTCTCTCTCTCTCTGCGCTCTTTCTTTCTCTTTCTCTCTCTGCGCTCTTTCTTTCTCTTTCTCTCTCTGCGCTCTTTCTTTCTCTTTCTCTCTCTGCGCTCTTTCTTTCTCTTTCTCTCTCTGCGCTCTTTCTTTCTCTCTGCGCACTTTCTTTCTCTCTCTCTGGGATCTTTCACTCTCTCTGCGCTCTTTCTTTCTCTCTGCGCTCTCTCTCTCTGCGCTCTTTCTTTCTCTCTCTGCGCTCTTTCTTTCTCTCTCTCTGAGCTCTTTCTCTCTCTCTCTCTCTGCGCTCTCTCTCTCTCTGCGCTCTTTCTTTCTCTTTCTCTCTCTGCACTCTTTCTTTCTCTTTCTCTCTCTGCGCTCTCTCTCCCTGCGCTCTCTTTCTCTCTGCACTCTTTCTTTCTCTCTGCGCTCTTTTTTTCTCTCTTTGCTTGCGCTCTTTCTTTCTCTCTCTGCGCTCTTTCTCTCTCTCTCTCTGCGCTCTTTATTTCTCTCTCTCTGCGCTCTCTCTCTCTCTGCGCTCTTTCTTTCTCTCTCTCTGCGCTCTTTCTTTCTCTCTCTGCGCTCTTTCTTTCTCTCTCTGCGCTCTTTCTTTCTCTCTGCGCTCTTTTTTTCTCTCTTTGCGCTCTTTCTTTCTCTCTCTGCGCTCTTTCTTTCTCTCTCTGCGCTCTTTCTTTCTCTCTCTGCGCTCTTTCTTTCTCTCTCTGCGCTCTTTCTTTCTCTCTCTGCGCTCTTTCTCTCTCTGCGCTCTCTCTCTCTGCGCTCTCTCTCTGCGCTCTCTCTCTGCGCTCTCTCTCTCTGCGCTCTTTCTTTCTCTCTCTCTGCGCTCTTTCTTTCTTTCTCTCTGCGCTCTTTCTTTCTCTCTGCACTCTTACTTTCTCTCTCTCTGCGCTCTTTCTTTCTCTCTCTCTCTGCGCTCTCTCTCTCTCTGCGCTCTTTCTTTCTCTTTCTCTGCGCTCTTTCTTTCTCTTTCTCTCTCTGCGCTCTCTCTCTCTGCGCTCTCTTTCTCTCTGCACTCTTTCTTTCAATCTGCGCTCTTTTTTTCTCTTTGCGCTCTTTCTTTCTCTCTCTGCGCTCTTTCTTTCTCTGCGCTCTTTATTTCTCTCTCTGCGCTCTCTCTCTGCGCTCTTTCTTTCTCTCTCTCTGCGCTCTTTCTTTCTCTCTGCGCTCTTTCTTTCTCTCTCTGCGCTCTTTCTTTCTCTCTCTGTGTGCTCTTTCTCTCTCTCTGTGCTCTTTCTCTCTCTGCGCTCTTTCTCTCTCTGCGCTCTCTCTCTCTCTGCGCTCTTTCTTTCTCTCTCTGCGCTCTTTCTTTCTCTGTCTGCGCTCTTTCTTCCTCTCTCTCTCTTTGCGCTCTTTTTTTCTCTACGCTCTTTCTCTCTCTCTGCGCTCTCTCTTTCTCTCTGCGCTCTCTCTCTCTGCGCTCTCTCTCTCTGCGTTCTCTCTCTCTGCGCTCTCTCTCTCTCTGCGCTCTTTCTTTCTCTCTCTGCGCTCTTTCTTTCTCTCTCTGCGCTCTTTCTTTCTCTCTCTGCGCTCTTTCTTTCTCTCTCTGCGCTCTTTCTTTCTCTCTCTGCGCTCTTTCTTTCTCTCTCTATGCGCTCTTTGTCTCTCTCTCTATGCGCTCTTTGTCTCTCTCTGCGCTTTTTCTTTCTCTCTCTGCACTCTTTTTTTCTCTCTGCGCTCTTTCTCTCTCTCTCTGCGCTCTTTCTTTCTCTCTGCGCTCTCTCTCTGCGCTCTTTCTTTCTCTCTGCGCTCTTTCTTTCTCTCTGCGCTCCTTCTTTCTCTCTGCGCTCTTTCTCTCTCTGCGCTCTCTCTCTCTCTGCGCTCTCTCTCTCTCTGCGCTCTCTCTCTCTGCGCTCTCTCTCTGCGCTCTTTCTCTCTCTGCGCTCTTTCTTTCTCTTTCTCTCTCTCTGCGCTCTCTCTCTCTCTCGGCGCTCTTTCTTTCTCTTTCTCTCTCTGCGCTCTCTCTCTCTGCGCTCTTTCTTTCTCTCTGCACTCTTTCTTTCTTTCTTTCTCTCTGCGCTCTTTTTTTCTCTCTTTGCGCTCTTTTTTTCTCTCTTTGCGCTCTTTCTTTCTCTCTCTGCGCTCTTTCTTTCTCTCTCTCTGCGCTCTTTCTTTCTCTCTCTCTGCGCTCTTTCTTTCTCTCTCTCTGCGCTCTTTCTTTCTCTCTCTCTGCGCTCTTTCTTTCTCTGCGCTCTTTCTTTCTCTCTCTGCGCTCTTTATTTCTCTCTCTGCGCTCTTTATTTCTCTCTCTGCGCTCTTTATTTCTCTCTCTGCGCTCTTTCTCTCTGCGCTCTCTCTCTGCGCTCTTTCTTTCTCTCTCTCTGCGCTCTTTATTTCTCTCTCTCTGCGCTCTTTATTTCTCTCTCTCTGCGCTCTTTCTCTCTCTGCGCTCCTTCTTTCTTTCTCTCTGCGCTCTTTCTTTCTCTGCGCTCTTTCTTTCTCTCTGCGCACTTTCTTTCTCTCTGCTCTCTTTCTTTCTCTCTGCTCTCTTTCTCTCTCTCTGCGCTCTTTCTCTCTCTCTGCGCTCTCTCTCTCTCTGCGCTCTCTCTCTCTCTGCGCTCTCTCTCTCTCTGCGCTCTCTCTCTCTCTGCGCTCTCTCTCTCTCTGCGCTCTCTCTCTCTCTGCGCTCTCTCTCTCTCTGCGCTCTCTCTCTCTCTCTGCGCTCTCTCTCTCTCTGCGCTCTCTCTCTCTCTGCGCTCTCTCTCTCTCTGCGCTCTCTCTCTCTCTGCGCTCTCTCTCTCTCTGCGCTCTCTCTCTCTGCGCTCTCTCTCTCTCTGCGCTCTCTCTCTCTCTGCGCTCTCTCTCTCTCTGCGCTCTCTCTCTCTCTGCGCTCTCTCTCTCTCTGCGCTCTCTCTCTCTCTGCGCTCTCTCTCTCTGCGCTCTCTCACTCTCTGCGCTCTCTCACTCTCTGCGCTCTCTCACTCTCTGCGCTCTCTCACTCTCTGCGCTCTTTCTTTCTCTCTCTGCGCTCTTTCTTTCTCTCTGCGCTCTTTCTCTCTCTCTGCGCTCTTTCTCTCTCTCTGCGCTCTCTCACTCTCTGCGCTCTTTCTTTCTCTTTCTCTCTCTCTGCGCTCTTTCTCTCTCTCTCTGCGCTCTCTCTCTCTCTCTGCGCTCTTTCTTTCTCTTTCTCTCTCTGCGCTCTCTCTCTGCGCTCTTTCTTTCTCTCTGCGCACTTTCTTTCTGTCTCTCTGCGCTCTCTCTCTCTCTGCGCTCTTTCTTTCTCTCTGCGCTCTTTCTTTCTCTCTGCGCACTCTCTCTGCGCTCTTTCTTTCTCTCTCTGCGCTCTTTCTTTCTCTCTCTGCGCTCTTTCTTTCTCTCTCTCTGCGCTCTTTCTTTCTCTCTCTCTGCGCTCTCTTTCTCTCTCTGCGCTCTCTCTCTCTCTCTCTCTGTGCTCTTTCTTTCTCTTTCTCTCTCTGCGCTCTTTCTTTCTCTTTCTCTCTCTGCGCTCTATCTTTCTCTCTCTCTGCGCTCTCTCTCTCTCTGCGCTCTTTCTTTCTCTCTCTGCGCTCTTTCTTTCTCTCTCTCTGCGCTCTTTCTCTCTCTCTCTCTGCGCTCTTTCTCTCTCTCTCTCTGCGCTCTCTCTCCCTCTCTCTGCGCTCTCTTTCTCTTTCTCTCTCTGCGCTCTTTCTTTCTCTTTCTTTCTCTGCACTCTTTCTTTCTCTTTCTCTCTCTGCGCTCTTTCTTTCTCTCTGCGCTCTTTCTTTCTCTCTGCGCTCTTTTTTTCTCTCTTTGCGCTCTTTCTTTCTCTCTCTGCGCTCTTTCTTTTTCTCTCTCTGTGCTCTTTCTTTCTCTGCGCTCTTTCTTTCTCTCTCTGCGCTCTTTCTCTCTCTCTCTGCGCTCTCTCTCTGCGCTCTCTCTCTGCACTCTTTCTTTCTCTCTCTCTGCGCTCTCTTTCTCTCTCTGCGCTCTTTCTCTCTCTCTGTGCTCTCTCTCTCTCTGTGCTCTTTCTCTCTCTCTGTGCTCTTTCTCTCTCTCTGTGCTCTTTCTCTCTCTGCGCTCTTTCTCTCTCTCTCTCTGCGCTCTTTCTCTCTCTCTGCGCTCTTTCTTTCTCTTTCTCTCTCTCTGCGCTCTTTCTTTCTCTTTCTCTCTCTCTGCGCTCTTTCTCTCTCTCTCTCTGTGCTCTTTCTCTCTCTCTCTGCGCTCTTTCTTTCTCTTTCTCTCTCTGCGCTCTTTCTCTCTGCGCTCTTTCTTTCTCTCTGCGCACTTTCTTTCTCTCTCTCTGCGCTCTCTCTCTCTCTGCGCTCTCTCTCTCTCTGCGCTCTCTCTCTCTGCGCTCTTCCTTTCTTTCTGCGCTCTCTCTCTCTGCGCTCTTTCTTTCTCTCTCTGCGCTCTTTCTTTCTCTCTCTGCGCTCTTTCTCTCTCTCTCTGCGCTCTTTCTCTCTCTCTGCGCTCTTTCTCTCTCTCTCTGCGCTCTTTCTCTCTCTCTCTGCGCTCTTTCTTTCTCTTTCTCTCTCTGCGCTCTTTCTTTCTCTTTCTCTCTCTGCGCTCTTTCTTTCTCTTTCTCTCTCTGCGCTCTTTCTTTCTCTTTCTCTCTCTGCGCTCTTTCTTTCTCTCTGCGCACTTTCTTTCTCTCTCTCTGGGATCTTTCACTCTCTCTGCGCTCTTTCTTTCTCTCTGCGCTCTCTCTCTCTGCGCTCTTTCTTTTTCTCTCTGCGCTCTTTCTTTCTCTCTCTCTGAGCTCTTTCTCTCTCTCTCTCTCTGCGCTCTCTCTCTCTCTGCGCTCTTTCTTTCTCTTTCTCTCTCTGCACTCTTTCTTTCTCTTTCTCTCTCTGCGCTCTCTCTCCCTGCGCTCTCTTTCTCTCTGCACTCTTTCTTTCTCTCTGCGCTCTTTTTTTCTCTCTTTGCGCTCTTTTTTTCTCTCTTTGCGCTCTTTCTTTCTCTCTCTGCGCTCTTTCTCTCTCTCTCTCTGCGCTCTTTATTTCTCTCTCTCTGCGCTCTCTCTCTCTCTGCGCTCTTTCTTTCTCTCTCTCTGCGCTCTTTCTTTCTCTCTCTGCGCTCTTTCTTTCTCTCTCTGCGCTCTTTCTTTCTCTCTGCGCTCTTTTTTTCTCTCTTTGCGCTCTTTCTTTCTCTCTCTGCGCTCTTTCTTTCTCTCTCTGCGCTCTTTCTTTCTCTCTCTGCGCTCTTTCTTTCTCTCTCTGCGCTCTTTCTTTCTCTCTCTGCGCTCTTTCTTTCTCTCTCTGCGCTCTTTCTTTCTCTCTCTGCGCTCTCTCTCTCTGCGCTCTCTCTCTCTGCGCTCTCTCTCTGCGCTCTCTCTCTGCGCTCTCTCTCTCTGCGCTCTTTCTTTCTCTCTCTCTGCGCTCTTTCTTTCTTTCTCTCTGCGCTCTTTCTTTCTCTCTGCACTCTTACTTTCTCTCTCTCTGCGCTCTTTCTTTCTCTCTCTCTCTGCGCTCTCTCTCTCTCTGCGCTCTTTCTTTCTCTTTCTCTGCGCTCTTTCTTTCTCTTTCTCTCTCTGCGCTCTCTCTCTCTGCGCTCTCTTTCTCTCTGCACTCTTTCTTTCAATCTGCGCTCTTTTTTTCTCTTTGCGCTCTTTCTTTCTCTCTCTGCGCTCTTTCTTTCTCTGCGCTCTTTATTTCTCTCTCTGCGCTCTCTCTCTGCGCTCTTTCTTTCTCTCTCTCTGCGCTCTTTCTTTCTCTCTGCGCTCTTTCTTTCTCTCTCTGCGCTCTTTCTTTCTCTCTCTCTGCGCTCTTTCTTTCTCTCTCTCTGCGCTCTCTTTCTCTCTCTGCGCTCTCTCTCTCTCTCTCTCTGTGCTCTTTCTTTCTCTTTCTCTCTCTGCGCTCTTTCTTTCTCTTTCTCTCTCTGCGCTCTATCTTTCTCTCTCTCTGCGCTCTCTCTCTCTCTGCGCTCTTTCTTTCTCTCTCTGCGCTCTTTCTTTCTCTCTCTCTGCGCTCTTTCTCTCTCTCTCTCTGCGCTCTTTCTCTCTCTCTCTCTGCGCTCTCTCTCCCTCTCTCTGCGCTCTCTTTCTCTTTCTCTCTCTGCGCTCTTTCTTTCTCTTTCTTTCTCTGCACTCTTTCTTTCTCTTTCTCTCTCTGCGCTCTTTCTTTCTCTCTGCGCTCTTTCTTTCTCTCTGCGCTCTTTTTTTCTCTCTTTGCGCTCTTTCTTTCTCTCTCTGCGCTCTTTCTTTTTCTCTCTCTGTGCTCTTTCTTTCTCTGCGCTCTTTCTTTCTCTCTCTGCGCTCTTTCTCTCTCTCTCTGCGCTCTCTCTCTGCGCTCTCTCTCTGCACTCTTTCTTTCTCTCTCTCTGCGCTCTCTTTCTCTCTCTGCGCTCTTTCTCTCTCTCTGTGCTCTCTCTCTCTCTGTGCTCTTTCTCTCTCTCTGTGCTCTTTCTCTCTCTCTGTGCTCTTTCTCTCTCTGCGCTCTTTCTCTCTCTCTCTCTGCGCTCTTTCTCTCTCTCTGCGCTCTTTCTTTCTCTTTCTCTCTCTCTGCGCTCTTTCTTTCTCTTTCTCTCTCTCTGCGCTCTTTCTCTCTCTCTCTCTGTGCTCTTTCTCTCTCTCTCTGCGCTCTTTCTTTCTCTTTCTCTCTCTGCGCTCTTTCTCTCTGCGCTCTTTCTTTCTCTCTGCGCACTTTCTTTCTCTCTCTCTGCGCTCTCTCTCTCTCTGCGCTCTCTCTCTCTCTGCGCTCTCTCTCTCTGCGCTCTTCCTTTCTTTCTGCGCTCTCTCTCTCTGCGCTCTTTCTTTCTCTCTCTGCGCTCTTTCTTTCTCTCTCTGCGCTCTTTCTCTCTCTCTCTGCGCTCTTTCTCTCTCTCTGCGCTCTTTCTCTCTCTCTCTGCGCTCTTTCTCTCTCTCTCTGCGCTCTTTCTTTCTCTTTCTCTCTCTGCGCTCTTTCTTTCTCTTTCTCTCTCTGCGCTCTTTCTTTCTCTTTCTCTCTCTGCGCTCTTTCTTTCTCTTTCTCTCTCTGCGCTCTTTCTTTCTCTCTGCGCACTTTCTTTCTCTCTCTCTGGGATCTTTCACTCTCTCTGCGCTCTTTCTTTCTCTCTGCGCTCTCTCTCTCTGCGCTCTTTCTTTTTCTCTCTGCGCTCTTTCTTTCTCTCTCTCTGAGCTCTTTCTCTCTCTCTCTCTCTGCGCTCTCTCTCTCTCTGCGCTCTTTCTTTCTCTTTCTCTCTCTGCACTCTTTCTTTCTCTTTCTCTCTCTGCGCTCTCTCTCCCTGCGCTCTCTTTCTCTCTGCACTCTTTCTTTCTCTCTGCGCTCTTTTTTTCTCTCTTTGCGCTCTTTTTTTCTCTCTTTGCGCTCTTTCTTTCTCTCTCTGCGCTCTTTCTCTCTCTCTCTCTGCGCTCTTTATTTCTCTCTCTCTGCGCTCTCTCTCTCTCTGCGCTCTTTCTTTCTCTCTCTCTGCGCTCTTTCTTTCTCTCTCTGCGCTCTTTCTTTCTCTCTCTGCGCTCTTTCTTTCTCTCTGCGCTCTTTTTTTCTCTCTTTGCGCTCTTTCTTTCTCTCTCTGCGCTCTTTCTTTCTCTCTCTGCGCTCTTTCTTTCTCTCTCTGCGCTCTTTCTTTCTCTCTCTGCGCTCTTTCTTTCTCTCTCTGCGCTCTTTCTTTCTCTCTCTGCGCTCTTTCTTTCTCTCTCTGCGCTCTCTCTCTCTGCGCTCTCTCTCTCTGCGCTCTCTCTCTGCGCTCTCTCTCTGCGCTCTCTCTCTCTGCGCTCTTTCTTTCTCTCTCTCTGCGCTCTTTCTTTCTTTCTCTCTGCGCTCTTTCTTTCTCTCTGCACTCTTACTTTCTCTCTCTCTGCGCTCTTTCTTTCTCTCTCTCTCTGCGCTCTCTCTCTCTCTGCGCTCTTTCTTTCTCTTTCTCTGCGCTCTTTCTTTCTCTTTCTCTCTCTGCGCTCTCTCTCTCTGCGCTCTCTTTCTCTCTGCACTCTTTCTTTCAATCTGCGCTCTTTTTTTCTCTTTGCGCTCTTTCTTTCTCTCTCTGCGCTCTTTCTTTCTCTGCGCTCTTTATTTCTCTCTCTGCGCTCTCTCTCTGCGCTCTTTCTTTCTCTCTCTCTGCGCTCTTTCTTTCTCTCTGCGCTCTTTCTTTCTCTCTCTGCGCTCTTTCTTTCTCTCTCTGTGTGCTCTTTCTCTCTCTCTGTGCTCTTTCTCTCTCTGCGCTCTTTCTCTCTCTGCGCTCTCTCTCTCTCTGCGCTCTTTCTTTCTCTCTCTGCGCTCTTTCTTTCTCTGTCTGCGCTCTTTCTTCCTCTCTCTCTCTTTGCGCTCTTTTTTTCTCTACGCTCTTTCTCTCTCTCTGCGCTCTCTCTTTCTCTCTGCGCTCTCTCTCTCTGCGCTCTCTCTCTCTGCGTTCTCTCTCTCTGCGCTCTCTCTCTCTCTGCGCTCTTTCTTTCTCTCTCTGCGCTCTTTCTTTCTCTCTCTGCGCTCTTTCTTTCTCTCTCTGCGCTCTTTCTTTCTCTCTCTGCGCTCTTTCTTTCTCTCTCTGCGCTCTTTCTTTCTCTCTCTATGCGCTCTTTGTCTCTCTCTCTATGCGCTCTTTGTCTCTCTCTGCGCTTTTTCTTTCTCTCTCTGCACTCTTTTTTTCTCTCTGCGCTCTTTCTCTCTCTCTCTGCGCTCTTTCTTTCTCTCTGCGCTCTCTCTCTGCGCTCTTTCTTTCTCTCTGCGCTCTTTCTTTCTCTCTGCGCTCCTTCTTTCTCTCTGCGCTCTTTCTCTCTCTGCGCTCTCTCTCTCTCTGCGCTCTCTCTCTCTCTGCGCTCTCTCTCTCTGCGCTCTCTCTCTGCGCTCTTTCTCTCTCTGCGCTCTTTCTTTCTCTTTCTCTCTCTACGCTCTCTCTCTCTCTCTCTGCGCTCTTTCTCTCTGTCTCTCTGCGCTCTTTCTTTCTCTCTGCGCTCTCTCTCTCTGCGCACTTTCTTTCTCTTTCTCTCTCTCTGCGCTCTCTCTCTCTCTCTCGGCGCTCTTTCTTTCTCTTTCTCTCTCTGCGCTCTCTCTCTCTGCGCTCTTTCTTTCTCTCTGCGCTATTTCTTTCTTTCTCTCTGCGCTCTTTTTTTCTCTCTTTGCGCTCTTTTTTTCTCTCTTTGCGCTCTTTCTTTCTCTCTCTCTGCGCTCTTTCTTTCTCTCTCTCTGCGCTCTATCTTTCTCTCTCTCTGCGCTCTTTCTTTCTCTGCGCTCTTTATTTCTCTCTCTGCGCTCTTTATTTCTCTCTCTGCGCTCTTTATTTCTCTCTCTGCGCTCTTTATTTCTCTCTCTGCGCTCTTTATTTCTCTCTCTGCGCTCTCTCTCTCTCTCTCTCTCTGCGCTCTCTCTCTGCGCTCTTTCTTTCTCTCTCTCTGCGCTCTTTATTTCTCTCTCTCTGCGCTCTTTATTTCTCTCTCTGCGCTCTTTATTTCTCTCTCTCTGCGCTCTCTCTCTCTCTGCGCTCTCTCTCTCTCTCTGTGCTCTTTCTTTCTCTCTGCGCACTTTCTTTCTCTCTCTGCGCTCTCTCTCTGTCTGCGCTCTCTTTCTCTCTGCGCTCTCTTTCTCTCTGCGCTCTTTCTTCCTCTCTCTGCGCTCTCTCTCTCTCTGCGCTCTCTCTCTCTCTCTGCGCTCTCTCTCTCTCTCTGCGCTCTCTCTCTCTCTGCGCTCTTTCTTTCTCCCTCTCTGCGCTTTTTCTTTCTCTCTCTCTCTGCGCTCTTTCTTTCTCTGCGCTCTCTCTCTCTCTGCGCTCTCTTTCTCTCTCTGCGCTCTCTTTCTCTCTCTGCGCTCTCTTTCTCTCTCTGCGCTCTTTCTTTCTCTCTCTGCGCTCTTTATTTCTCTCTCTGCGCTCTCTCTCTGCGCTCTTTCTTTCTCTCTGCGCTCTTTCTTTCTCTCTCTGCGCTCTTTCTTTCTCTCTCTCTGTGCTCTTTCTCTCTCTCTGTGCTCTCTTTCTCTCTCTGCGCTCTTTCTCTCTCTGCGCTCTTTCTCTCTCTGCGCTCTCTCTCTCTCTGCGCTCTCTCTCTCTCTGCGCTCTTTCTTTCTCTCTCTGCGCTCTTTCTTTCTCTGTCTGCGCTCTTTCTTCCTCTCTCTCTTTGCGCTCTTTCTTTCTCTCTGCACTCTTACTTTCTTTCTCTCTGCGCTCTTTCTTTCTCTCTCTCTCTGCGCTCTCTCTCTAAGCGCTCTTTCTTTCTCTCTCTCTGCGCTCTTTCTTCCTCTCTCTCTATGCGCTCTTTCTTTCTCTCTCTGCGCTCTTTCTTTCTCTCTGCGCTCTTTCTTTCTCTCTCTGCGCTCTTTCTTTCTCTCTCTGCGCTCTTTCTTTCTCTCTCTGCGCTCTTTCTTTCTCTCTCTATGCGCTCTTTGTCTCTCTCTCTCTCTGCGCTCTCTCTCTCTCTGCGCTCTTTCTTTCTCTTTCTCTGCGCTCTTTCTTTCTCTTTCTCTCTCTGCGCTCTCTCTCTCTGCGCTCTCTTTCTCTCTGCACTCTTTCTTTCTCTCTCTCTGCGCTCTTTCTTTCTCTCTCTCTCTGCGCTCTCTCTCTCTCTGCGCTCTTTCTTTCTCTTTCTCTGCGCTCTTTCTTTCTCTTTCTCTCTCTGAGCTCTCTCTCTCTGCGCTCTCTTTCTCTCTGCACTCTTTCTTTCTCTCTGCGCTCTTTTTTTCTCTTTGCGCTCTTTCTTTCTCTCTCTGCGCTCTTTCTTTCTCTCTCTGCGCTCTTTATTTCTCTCTCTGCGCTCTCTCTCTGCGCTCTTTCTTTCTCTCTCTCTCTGCGCTCTTTCTTTCTCTCTGCGCTCTTTCTTTCTCTCTCTGCGCTCTTTCTTTCTCTCTCTCTGTGCTCTTTCTCTTTCTCTGCGCTCTTTCTCTCTCTGCGCTCTTTCTCTCTCTGCGCTCTCTCTCTCTCTGCGCTCTTTCTTTCTCTCTCTGCGCTCTTTCTTTCTCTGTCTGCGCTCTTTCTTCCTCTCTCTCTCTTTGCGCTCTTTTTTTCTCTACGCTCTTTCTCTCTCTCTGCGCTCTCTCTTTCTCTCTGCGCTCTCTCTCTCTGCGCTCTCTCTCTCTGCGTTCTCTCTCTGCGCTCTCTCTCTCTGCGCTCTTTCTTTCTCTCTCTGCGCTCTTTCTTTCTCTCTCTGCGCTCTTTCTTTCTCTCTCTGCGCTCTTTCTTTCTCTCTCTATGCGCTCTTTGTCTCTCTCTCTATGCGCTCTTTGTCTCTCTCTGCGCTTTTTCTTTCTCTCTCTGCACTCTTTTTTTCTCTCTCTGCACTCTTTCTCTCTCTCTCTCTGCGCTCTTTCTTTCTCTCTGCGCTCTCTCTCTCTGCGCTCTTTCTTTCTCTCTGCGCTCTCTTTCTCTCTGCGCTCTTTCTTTCTCTCTGCGCTCTTTCTTTCTCTCTGCTTTCTTTCTCTCTGCGCTCTTTCTCTCTCTGCGCTCTCTCTCTCTGCGCTCTCTCTCTCTGCGCTCTCTCTCTCTGCGCTCTTTCTCTCTCTGCGCTCTTTCTTTCTCTTTCTCTCTCTACGCTCTCTCTCTGCGCTCTTTCTCTCTCTCTGCGCTCTTTCTTTCTCTCTGCGCTCTCTCTCTCTGCGCACTTTCTTTCTCTTTCTCTCTCTCTGCGCTCTCTCTCTCTCTCGGCGCTCTTTCTTTCTCTCTCTCTCTGCGCTCTCTCTCTCTGCGCTCTTTCTTTCTCTCTGCGCTCTTTATTTCTTTCTCTCTGCGCTCTTTTTTTCTCTCTTTGCGCTCTTTTTTTCTCTCTTTGCGCTCTTTCTTTCTCTCTCTGCGCTCTTTCTTTCTCTCTCTGCGCTCTTTCTTTCTCTCTCTCTGCGCTCTTTCTTTCTCTCTCTCTGCGCTCTTTCTTTCTCTCTCTCTGCGCTCTTTATTTCTCTCTCTGCGCTCTTTATTTCTCTCTCTGCACTCTTTATTTCTCTCTCTGCGCTCTTTCTCTCTCTCTCTGCGCTCTTTCTTTCTCTCTCTCTGCGCTCTTTATTTCTCTCTCTCTGCGCTCTTTATTTCTCTCTCTCTGCGCTCTTTCTTTCTCTCTCTCTGCGCTCTTTCTTTCTCTGCGCTCTTTATTTCTCTCTCTGTGCTCTTTATTTCTCTCTCTGCGCTCTTTATTTCTCTCTCTGCGCTCTTTATTTCTCTCTCTGCGCTCTTTCTCTCTCTCTCTGCGCTCTTTCTCTCTCTCTCTGCGCTCTTTCTCTCTCTCTCTGCGCTCTTTCTCTCTCTCTCTGCGCTCTTTCTTTCTCTCTCTCTGCGCTCTTTATTTCTCTCTCTCTGCGCTCTTTATTTCTCTCTCTGCGCTCTTTATTTCTCTCTCTCTGCGCTCTCTCTCTCTCTCTGCGCTCTCTCTCTCTCTCTGTGCTCTTTCTTTCTCTCTCTCTGCGCTCTTTCTTTCTCTCTGCGCACTTTCTTTCTCTCTCTGCGCTCTCTCTCTGTCTGCGCTCTCTTTCTCTCTGCGCTCTCTTTCTCTCTGCGCTCTCTTTCTCTCTGCGCTCTTTCTCTCTCTCTCTGCGCTCTCTCTCTGCGCTCTTTCTTCCAACTCTGCACTCTCTCTCTCTCTCTGCGCTCTCTCTCTCTCTCTGTGCTCTTTCTTTCTCTCTCTCTGCGCTCTTTCTTTCTCTCTGCGCACTTTCTTTCTCTCTCTGCGCTCTCTCTCTGTCTGCGCTCTCTTTCTCTCTGCGCTCTCTTTCTCTCTGCGTTCTCTTTCTCTCTGTGCTCTCTTTCTCTCTGCGCTCTCTCTCTCTCTCTGCGCTCTCTCTCTCTCTCTCTGCGCTCTTTCTTCCTCTCTCTGCGCTCTCTCTCTCTCTCTGCGCTCTCTCTCTCTCTCTGCGCTCTTTCTTTCTCTCTCTCTGCGCTCTTTCTTTCTCTCTCTCTGCGCTTTTTCTTTCTATCTCTCTCTGCGCTCTTTCTTTCTCTGCGCTCTCTCTCTCTCTCTGCGCTCTCTTTCTCTCTCTGCGCTCTTTCTTTCTCTCTCTGCGCTCTTTCTTTCTCTCTCTCTGCGCTCTTTCTTTCTCTCTCTCTGCGTTCTTTCTTTCTCTCTCTGCGCTCTTTCTTTCTCTCTCTGCGCTCTCTTTCTCTCTCTGCGCTCTTTCTTTCTTTCTCTCTGCGCTCTTTCTTTCTGTCTGCGCACTTTCTCTCTCTCTGCACTCTCTCTCTGCGCTCTTTCTTTCTCTCTCTCTCTGCGCTCTTTCTTTCTCTCTCTGCGCTCTCTCTCTCTCTGCGCTCTTTCTCTCTCTCTGCGCTCTCTCTCTCTCTCTGCGCTCTCTCTCTCTCTGCACTCTTTCTCTCTCTCTGCGCTCTTTCTTTCTCTCTCTCTGCGCACTTTCTTTCTCTGCGCTCTCTCTCTCTCTGTCTGCGCTCTCTTTCTCTCTGCGCTCTTTCTCTCTCTCTCTGCGCTCTTTCTTCCTCTCTCTCTGCGCGCTCTCTCTCTCTCTCTGCGCGCTCTCTCTCTCTCTCTCTGCGCTCTTTCTTTCTTTCTCTCTGCGCTCTTTCTTTCTCTCTCTCTCTGCGCTCTTTCTTTCTCTCTCTCTCTGCGCTCTTTCTTTCTCTCTCTGCGCTCTTTATTTCTCTCTCTGCGCTCTCTCTCTGCGCTCTTTCTTTCTCTCTCTCTGCGCTCTTTCTTTCTCTCTCTGCGCTCTTTCTTTCTCTCTCTGCGCTCTTTCTTTCTCTGCGCTCTTTCTTTCTCTCTCTGCGCTCTTTCTTTCTCTCTCTGCGCTCTTTCTCTCTGCGCTCTTTCTCTCTGCGCTCTCTCTCTCTGCGCTCTTTCTTTCTCTCTCTCTGCGCTCTTTCTTTCTTTCTCTCTGCGCTCTTTCTTTCTCTCTGCACTCTTACTTTCTCTCTCTCTGCGCTCTTTCTTTCTCTCTCTCTCTGCGCTCTCTCTCTCTCTGCGCTCTTTCTTTCTCTTTCTCTGCGCTCTTTCTTTCTCTTTCTCTCTCTGCGCTCACTCTCTCTGCGCTCTCTTTCTCTCTGCACTCTTTCTTTCTCTCTGCGCTCTTTTTTTCTCTTTGCGCTCTTTCTTTCTCTCTCTGAGCTCTTTCTTTCTCTCTCTGCGCTCTTTATTTCTCTCTCTGCGCTCTCTCTCTGCGCTCTTTCTTTCTCTCTCTCTGCGCTCTTTCTTTCTCTCTGCGCTCTTTCTTTCTCTGTCTGCGCTCTTTCTTCCTCTCTCTCTCTTTGCGCTCTTTTTTTCTCTATGCTCTTTCTCTCTCTCTGCGCTCTCTCTTTCTCTCTGCGCTCTCTCTCTCTGCGCTCTCTCTCTCTGCGCTCTCTCTCTCTGCGCTCTTTCTTTCTCTCTCTGCGCTCTTTCTTTCTCTCTCTGCGCTCTTTCTTTCTCTCTCTATGCGCTCTTTGTCTCTCTCTCTATGCGCTCTTTGTCTCTCTCTGCGCTTTTTCTTTCTCTCTCTGCGCTCTTTCTCTCTCTCTCTGCGCTCTTTCTCTCTCTCTCTGCGCTCTTTCTTTCTCTCTGCGCTCTCTCTCTCTGCGCTCTTTCTTTCTCTCTGCGCTCTCTTTCTCTCTGCGCTCTTTCTTTCTCTCTGCGCTCTTTCTTTCTCTCTGCGCTCCTTCTTTCTCTCTGCGCTCTTTCTCTCTCTGTGCTCTTTCTCTCTCTGCGCTCTCTCTCTCTGCGCTCTCTCTCTCTGCGCTCTATCTCTCTGCGCTCTCTCTCTCTGCGCTCTCTCTCTCTGCGCTCTCTCTCTCTGCGCTCTTTCTCTCTCTGCGCTCTTTCTTTCTCTTTCTCTCTCTACGCTCTCTCTCTCTCTCTGCGCTCTTTCTCTCTCTCTCTCTGCGCTCTTTCTTTCTCTCTGCGCTCTCTCTCTCTCTGCGCACTTTCTTTCTCTTTCTCTCTCTCTGCGCTCTCTCTCTCTCTCGGCGCTCTTTCTTTCTCTTTCTCTCTCTGCGCTCTCTCTCTCTGCGCTCTTTCTTTCTCTCTGCGCTCTTTCTTTCTTTCTCTCTGCGCTCTTTTTTTCTCTCTTTGCGCTCTTTTTTTCTCTCTTTGCGCTCTTTCTTTCTCTCTCTGCGCTCTTTCTTTCTCTCTCTGCGCTCTTTCTTTCTCTCTCTCTGCGCTCTTTCTTTCTCTCTCTCTGCGCTCTTTCTTTCTCTGCGCTCTTTATTTCTCTCTCTGCGCTCTTTATTTCTCTATCTGCGCTCTTTATTTCTCTCTCTGCGCTCTTTATTTCTCTCTCTGCGCTCTCTCTCTCTCTCTGCGCTCTCTCTCTGCGCTCTTTCTTTCTCTCTCTCTGCGCTCTTTATTTCTCTCTCTCTGCGCTCTTTATTTCTCTCTCTGCGCTCTTTATTTCTCTCTCTCTGCGCTCTCTCTCTCTCTCTCTGCGCTCTCTCTCTCTGTGCTCTTTCTTTCTCTCTCTCTGCGCTCTTTCTTTCTCTCTGCGCACTTTCTTTCTCTGTCTGCGCTCTCTTTCTCTCTGCGCTCTCTTTCTCTCTGCGCTCTCTTTCTCTCTGCGCTCTCTTTCTCTCTGCGCTCTTTCTCTCTCTCTCTGCGCTCTTTCTTCCTCTCTCTGCGCTCTCTCTCTCTCTGCGCTCTCTCTCTCTCTGCGCTCTCTCTCTCTCTGCGCTCTCTCTCTCTCTGCGCTCTCTCTCTCTCTGCGCTCTTTCTTTCTCTCTCTCTGCGCTCTTTCTTTCTCCCTCTCTGCGCTTTTTCTTTCTCTCTCTCTCTGCGCTCTTTCTTTCTCTGCGCTCTCTCTCTCTCTGCGCTCTCTTTCTCTCTCTGCGCTCTCTTTCTCTCTCTGTGCTCTTTATTTCTCTCTCTGCGCTCTTTATTTCTCTCTCTGCGCTCTCTCTCTGCGCTCTTTCTTTCTCTCTCTCTGCGCTCTTTCTTTCTCTCTGCGCTCTTTCTTTCTCTCTCTGCGCTCTTTCTCTCTCTCTGTGCTCTTTCTCTCTCTGCGCTCTTTCTCTCTCTGCGCTCTTTCTCTCTCTGCGCTCTCTCTCTCTCTGCGCTCTTTCTTTCTCTCTCTGCGCTCTTTCTTTCTCTGTCTGCGCTCTTTCTTCCTCTCTCTCTCTTTGCGCTCTTTCTTTCTCTCTGCACTCTTACTTTCTCTCTCTCTGCGCTCTTTCTTTCTCTCTCTCTCTGCGCTCTCTCTCTAAGCGCTCTTTCTTTCTCTCTCTCTGCGCTCTTTCTTCCTCTCTCTCTCTGCGCTCTTTCGTTCTCTCTCTGCGCTCTTTCTTTCTCTCTGCGCTCTTTTTTTCTCTCTTTGCGCTCTTTCTTTCTCTCTCTGCGCTCTTTCTTTCTCTCTCTGCGCTCTTTCTTTCTCTGCGCTCTTTCTTTCTCTCTCTGCGCTCTTTCTTTCTCTCTCTGCGCTCTTTCTTTCTCTCTCTGCGCTCTTTCTCTCTGCGCTCTCTCTCTCTGCGCTCTCTCTGCGCTCTTTCTTTCTCTCTCTCTGCGCTCTTTCTTTCTCTCTCTCTGCGCTCTTTCTTTCTTTCTCTCTGCGCTCTTTCTTTCTCTCTGCGCTCTTTCTTTCTCTCTCTCTCTGCGCTCTCTCTCTCTCTGCGCTCTTTCTTTCTCTTTCTCTGCGCTCTTTCTTTCTCTTTCTCTCTCTGCGCTCTCTCTCTCTGCGCTCTCTTTCTCTCTGCACTCTTTCTTTCTCTCTGCGCTCTTTTTTTCTCTTTGTGCTCTTTCTTTCTCTCTCTGCGCTCTTTCTTTCTCTCTCTGCGCTCTTTATTTCTCTCTCTGCGCTCTTTCTTTCTCTCTCTCTGCGCTCTTTCTTTCTCTCTGCGCTCTTTCTCTCTCTCTCTGCGCTCTCTCTCTCTGCGCTCTTTCTTTCTCTCTGCGCTCTTTCTTTCTCTCTGCGCTCTCTTTCTCTCTGCGCTCTCTTTCTCTCTGCGCTCTCTTTCTCTCTGCGCTCTTTCTTTCTCTCTGCGCTCTTTCTTTCTCTCTGCGCTCTTTCTCTCTCTGCGCTCTCTCTCTCTGCGCTCTCTCTCTCTGCGCTCTCTCTCTCTGCGCTCTCTCTCTCTGCGCTCTCTCTCTCTGCGCTCTCTCTCTGTGCTCTTTCTTTCTCTTTCTCTCTCTGCGCTCTTTCTCTCTCTCTCTCTGCGCTCTTTCTTTCTCTCTGCGCTCTCTCTCTCTGCGCACTTTCTTTCTCTTTCTCTCTCTCTGCGCTCTCTCTCTCGGCGCTCTTTCTTTCTCTCTCTCTCTGCGCTCTCTCTCTCTGCGCTCTTTCTTTCTCTCTGCGCTCTTTCTTTCTTTCTCTCTGCGCTCTTTTTTTCTCTCTTTGCGCTCTTTTTTTCTCTTTGCGCTCTTTCTTTCTCTCTCTGCCCTCTTTCTTTCTCTCTCTGCGCTCTTTTTTTCTCTCTCTCTGCGCTCTTTCTTTCTCTCTCTCTGCGCTCTTTCTTTCTCTCTCTCTGCGCTCTTTCTTTCTCTCTCTCTGCGCTCTTTCTTTCTCTGCGCTCTTTATTTCTCTCTCTGCGCTCTTTATTTCTCTCTCTGCGCTCTTTATTTCTCTCTCTGCGCTCTTTATTTCTCTCTCTGCGCTCTTTATTTCTCTCTCTGCGCTCTTTCTCTCTCTCTCTGCGCTCTTTCTCTCTCTCTCTGCGCTCTTTCTTTCTCTCTCTCTGCGCTCTTTATTTCTCTCTCTCTGCGCTCTTTATTTCTCTCTCTCTGCGCTCTTTCTTTCTCTCTCTCTGCGCTCTTTCTTTCTCTGCGCTCTTTATTTCTCTCTGTGCTCTTTATTTCTCTCTCTGCGCTCTTTCTTTCTCTCTCTCTGAGCTCTTTCTCTCTCTCTCTCTCTCTGCGCTCTCTCTCTCTCTCTGCGCTCTTTCTTTCTCTTTCTCTCTCTGCACTCTTTCTTTCTCTTTCTCTCTCTGCGCTCTCTCTCTGCACTCTTTCTTTCTCTCTGCGCTCTTTTTTTCTCTCTTTGCGCTCTTTTTTTCTCTCTTTGCGCTCTTTCTTTCTCTCTCTGCGCTCTTTCTCTCTCTCTCTCTGCGCTCTCTCTCTCTCTCTCTGCGCTCTTTATTTCTCTCTCTCTCTGCGCTCTTTCTCTCTGCGCACTTTCTCTCTCTCTGCGCACTTTCTTTCTCTCTCTCTGCGCTCTTTCTTTCTGTCTCTCTGCGCTCTTTCTTTCTGTCTCTCTGCGCTCTTTCTTTCTCTCTCTCTGCGCTCTTTCTTTCTCTCTCTGCGCTCTTTCTTTCTCTCTCTGCGCTCTTTCTCTCTCTTTCTCTGCGCTCTCTCTCTCTGCGCTCTCTCTCTTTCTCTCTGCGCTCTCTCTCTTTCTCTCTGCGCTCTTTCTTTCTCTTTCTGCGCTTTTTCTTTCTCTCTTTGCGCTCTTTCTTTCTCTCTCTGCGCTCTATCTTTCTCTCTCTCTGCGCTCTTTCTTTCTCTGCGCTCTTTCTTTCTCTCTGCGCTCTCTCTCTCTCTCTGCGCTCTCTCTCTGCGCTCTTTCTTTCTCTCTCTCTGCGCTCTCTCTCTGCGCTCTTTCTTTCTCTCTCTCTGCGCTCTTTCTTTCTCTCTCTGTGCTCTTTCTTTCTCTCTCTGCGCTCTTTTTCTCTCTCTGCGCTCTTTTTCTCTCTCTGCGCTCTTTTTCTCTCTCTGCGCTCATTCTCTCTCTCTGTGCTCTTTCTCTCTGCGCTCTTTCTCTCTGCGCTCTCTCTCTCTGCGCTCTTTCTTTCTCTCTCTCTGCGCTCTTTCTTTTTTCTCTCTGCGCTCTTTCTTTCTCTCTGCACTCTTACTTTCTCTCTCTCTGCGCTCTTTCTTTCTCTCTCTCTCTGCGCTCTCTCTCTCTCTGCGCTCTTTCTTTCTCTTTCTCTGCGCTCTTTCTTTCTCTTTCTCTCTCTGCGCTCTCTCTCTCTGCGCTCTCTTTCTCTCTGCACTCTTTCTTTCTCTCTGCGCTCTTTCTTTCTCTCTCTGCGCTCTTTCTTTCTCTCTCTCTGCGCTCTTTCTTTCTCTGCGCTCTTTCTTTCTCTCTCTGCGCTCTTTCTTTCTCTCTCTGCGCTCTTTCTTTCTCTCTCTGCGCTCTTTATTTCTCTCTCTGCGCTCTCTCTCTGCGCTCTTTCTTTCTCTCTCTCTGCGCTCTTTCTTTCTCTGCGCTCTTTCTTTCTCTCTCTGCGCTCTTTCTTTCTCTCTCTGCGCTCTTTCTTTCTCTCTCTGCGCTCTTTCTTTCTCTCTCTGCGCTCTTTATTTCTCTCTCTGCGCTCTCTCTCTGCGCTCTTTCTTTCTCTCTCTCTGCGCTCTTTCTTTCTCTGCGCTCTTTCTTTCTCTCTCTGCGCTCTTTCTTTCTCTCTCTGCGCTCTTTCTTTCTCTCTCTGCGCTCTCTCTCTGCGCTCTTTCTTTCTCTCTCTCTGCGCTCTTTCTTTCTCTCTGCGCTCTTTCTTTCTCTCTCTGCGCTCTTTCTTTCTCTCTCTCTGTGCTCTTTCTCTCTCTCTCTGTGCTCTTTCTCTCTCTGCGCTCTTTCTCTCTCTGCGCTCTTTCTCTCTCTGCGCTCTTTCTCTCTCTGCGCTCTCTCTCTCTCTGCGCTCTCTCTCTGCGCTCTTTCTTTCTCTCTCTGCGCTCTTTCTTTCTCTCTCTGCGCTCTTTCTTTCTCTGTCTGCGCTCTTTCTTCCTCTGTCTCTTTGCGCTCTTTTTTTCTCTACGCTCTTTCTCTCTCTCTGCGCTCTCTCTCTTTCTCATTGCGCTCTCTCTCTCTGCGCTCTCTCTCTCTGCGCTCTCTCTCTCTCTGCGCTCTTTCTTTCTCTCTCTGCGCTCTTTCTTTCTCTCTCTGCGCTCTTTCTTTCTCTCTCTGCGCTCTTTCTTTCTCTCTCTGCGCTCTTTCTTTCTCTCTCTATGCGCTCTTTGTCTCTCTCTCTATGCGCTCTTTGTCTCTCTCTGCGCTTTTTCTTTCTCTCTCTGCACTCTTTTTTTCTCTCTCTGCGCTCTTTCTCTCTCTGCGCTCTTTCTTTCTCTCTGCGCTCTCTCTCTCTGCGCTCTTTCTTTCTCTCTGCGCTCTCTTTCTCTCTGCGCTCTTTCTTTCTCTCTGCGCTCTTTCTTTCTCTCTGCGCTCTTTCTTTCTCTCTGCGCTCTTTCTCTCTCTGCGCTCTTTCTCTCTCTGCGCTCTCTCTCTGCGCTCTCTCTCTCTGCGCTCTTTCTCTCTCTGCGCTCTTTCTTTCTCTTTCTCTCTCTACGCTCTCTCTCTCTCTGCACTCTTTCTCTCTCTCTGCGCTCTTTCTTTCTCTCTGCGCTCTCTCTCTCTGCGCACTTTCTTTCTCTTTCTCTCTCTCTGCGCTCTCTCTCTCTCTCGGCGCTCTTTCTTTCTCTTTCTCTCTCTGCGCTCTCTCTCTCTGCGCTCTTTCTTTCTCTCTGCGCTCTTTCTTTCTTTCTCTCTGCGCTCTTTTTTTCTCTCTTTGCGCTCTTTTTTTCTCTCTTTGCGCTCTTTTTTCTCTCTCTGCGCTCTTTCTTTCTCTCTCTGCGCTCTTTCTTTCTCTCTCTCTGCGCTCTTTCTTTCTCTCTCTCTGCGCTCTTTCTTTCTCTCTCTCTGCGCTCTTTCTTTCTCTCTCTCTGCGCTCTTTATTTCTCTGCGCTCTTTATTTCTCTCTCTGCGCTCTTTATTTCTCTCTCTGCGCTCTTTATTTCTCTCTCTGCGCTCTTTATTTCTCTCTCTGCGCTCTTTATTTCTCTCTCTGCGCTCTTTCTCTCTCTCTCTGAGCTCTCTCTCTGCGCTCTTTCTTTCTCTCTCTCTGCGCTCTTTATTTCTCTCTCTCTGCGCTCTTTATTTCTCTCTCTCTGCGCTCTTTATTTCTCTCTCTGCGCTCTTTATTTCTCTCTCTCTACGCTCTTTCTCTCTCTGCGCTCCTTCTTTCTTTCTCTCTGCGCTCTTTCTTTCTCTGCGCTCTTTCTTTCTCTCTGTGCACTTTCTTTCTCTCTGCTCTCTTTCTCTCTCTCTGCGCTCTTTCTTTCTCTCTGCGCTCTCTCTCTCTGCGCTCTCTCTCTCTGCGCTCTCTCTCTCTGCGCTCTCTCTCTCTCTCTGCGCTCTCTCTCTCTCTCTGCGCTCTCTCTCTCTCTGCGCTCTCTCTCTCTGCGCTCTCTCTCTCTCTGCGCTCTCTCTCTCTCTGCGCTCTCTCTCTGCGCTCTCTCTCTCTCTGCGCTCTCTCTCTCTCTGCGCTCTCTCTCTCTCTCTGCGCTCTCTCTCTCTCTGCGCTCTCTCTCTCTCTCTGCGCTCTCTCTCTCTCTGCGCTCTCTCTCTCTCTGCGCTCTCTCTCTCTCTGCGCTCTCTCTCTGCGCTCTCTCTCTCTCTGCACTCTCTCTCTCTGCGCTCTCTCTCTCTGCGCTCTCTCTCTCTGCGCTCTCTCTCTCTCTCTGCGCTCTCTCTCTCTCTGCGCTCTCTCTCTCTGCGCTCTCTCACTCTCTGCACTCTCTCACTCTCTGCACTCTCTCACTCTCTGCGCTCTTTCTTTCTCTCTCTGCGCTCTTTCTTTCTCTCTCTCTGCGCTCTTTCTCTCTCTGCGCTCTTTCTCTCTCTCTGCGCACTCTTACTTTCTCTCTCTCTGCGCTCTTTCTTTCTCTCTCTCTGCGCTCTTTCTCTCTCTCTGCGCTCTTTCTCACTCTCTGCGCTCTTTCTTTCTCTTCTCGCTCTCTGCGCTCTTTCTCTCTCTCTCTGCGCTCTCTCTCTCTCTCTGCGCTCTTTCTTTCTCTTCTCTCTCTGCGCTCTTCTCTCTGCGCTCTTTCTTTCTCTCTGCGCACTTTCTTTCTGTCTCTCTGCGCTCTCTCTCTCTCTGCGCTCTTTCTTTCTCTCTGCGCTCTTTCTTTCTCTCTGCGCACTCTCTCTGCGCTCTTTCTTTCTCTCTCTGCGCTCTTTCTTTCTCTCTCTGCGCTCTTTCTTTCTCTCTCTCTGCTCTCTTTCTTCTCTCTCTCTGCGCTCTCTTTCTCTCTCTGCGCTCTCTCTCTCTCTGCTGCTCTTCTTTCTCTTTCTCTCTCTGCGCTCTTTCTTTCTCTTTCTCTCTCTGCGCTCTATCTTTCTCTCTCTCTGCGCTCTCTCTCTCTCTGCGCTCTTTCTTCTCTCTCTGCGCTCTTTCTTTCTCTCTCTGCTGCGCTCTTTCTTTCTCTCTCTCTGCGCTCTTTCTCTCTCTCTCTCTGCGCTCTTTCTCTCTCCTCTCTCTGCGCTCTTTCTTTCTCTTTCTCTCTCTGCGCTCTTCTTTCTCTTTCTTCTCTCTGCGCTCTTTCTTTCTCTTTCTCTCTCTGCGCTCTTTCTTTCTCTCTGCGCTCTTTCATTCTCTCTGCGCTCTTTATTCTCTCTTTGCGCTCTTTCTTTCTCTCTCTGCGCTCTTTCTTTCTCTCTCTGCGCTCTTTCTTCTCTCTGCGCTCTTTCTTTCTCTCTCTGCGCTCTTTCTTTCTCTCTCTGCGCTCTTTCTCTTCTCTCTCTGCGCTCTTTTTTCTCTCTCTGCGCTCTCTCTCTCTTGCGCTCTTTCTTCTCTCTCTCTGCGCTCTTTCTTTCTCTCTGCGCTCTCTCTCTCTGCGCTCTTTCTCTCTGCGCTCTTCTTCTCTCTGCGCTCTTTCTTCTCTCTCTGCGCTCTTTCTTTCTCTCTGCGCTCTTTCTTTCTCTCTGCTCTCTTTCTCTCTTTCTGTGCTCTTTCTCTCTCTGCGCTCTCTCTCTCTGCGCTCTTCTCTCTCTGCGCTCTCTCTCTCTGCGCTCTTTCTCTCTCTGCGCTCTTTCTTCTCTTTCTCTCTCTACGCTCTCTCTCTCTGCGCTCTTCTCTCTCTCTCTCTGCGCTCTTTCTTTCTCTCTGCGCTCTCTCTGCGCACTTTCTTTCTCTTTCTCTACTCTCTGCGCTCTCTCTCTCTCTCGGCGCTCTTTCTTTCTCTCTCTCTCTGCGCTCTCTCTCTCTGCGCTCTTTCTTTCTCTCTGCGCTCTTTCTTTCTTTCTCTCTGCGCTCTTTCTTCTCTCTTTGCGCTCTTTTTTCTCTCTTTGCGCTCTTTCTTTCTCTCTCTGCGCTCTTTCTTTCTCTCTCTGCCGCTCTTTCTTTCTCTCTCTCTGCGCTCTTCTCTCTCTCTCTGCGCTCTTTCTTTCTCTCTCTCTGCGCTCTTTCTTTCTCTGCGCTCTTTATTTCTCTCTCTGCGCTCTTTATTTCTCTCTCTGCGCTCTTTATTCTTTCTCTGCGCTCTTTATTTCTCTCTCTGCGCTCTTTCTTCTCTCTCTCTGCGTCTTTATTTCTCTCTCTCTGCGCTCTTTCTTCTCTCTCTCTGCGCTCTTTCTTTCTCTGCGCTCTTTTTCTCTCTCTGTGCTCTTTTTCTCTCTCTGCGCTCTTTCTTTCTCTCTCTCTGAGCTCTTTCTCTCTCTCTCTCTCTGCGCTCTTCTCTCTCTCTCTGCGCTCTTTCTTCTCTTTCTCTCTCTGCGCTCTCTCTCTGCACTCTTCTTTCTCTCTGCGCTCTTTTTTCTCTCTTTGCGCTCTTTTTTCTCTCTTTGCGCTCTTTCCTTCTCTCTCTGCGCTCTTTCTCTCTCTCTCTCTGCGCTCTTTCTCTCTCTCTCTGCGCTCTTTCCTTTCTCTCTCTCTCTGCGCTCTTTCTCTCTGCGCACTTTCTCTCTCTCTGCGCACTTTCTTTCTCTCTCTCTGCGCTCTTTCTTTCTCTCTCTGCGCTCTTTCTTTCTGTCTCTCTGCGCTCTTTCTTTCTGTCTCTCTGCGCTCTTTCTTTCTCTCTCTCTGCGCTCTTTCTTCTCTCTCTGCGCTCTTCTCTCTCTTTCTCTGCGCTCTCTCTCTCTCTCTCTGCGCTCTTCTCTCTTTCTCTCTGCGCTCTCTCTCTTTCTCTCTGCGCTCTTCTTCTCTTTCTCTCTCTGCGCTTTTCTTTCTCTCTTGCGCTCTTTCTTTCTCTCTCTGCGCTCTATCTTTCTCTCTCTCTGCGCTCTTCTTCTCTGCGCTCTTTCTTTCTCTGCGCTCTTTCTTTCTCTCTGCGCTCTCTTCTCTCTCTCTGCGCTCTCTCTTCTGCGCTCTTTCTTTCTCTCTCTCTGCGCTCTTTCTTTCTCTCTCTCTGCGCTCTTTCTTTCTCTCTCTGCGCTCTTTTCTCTCTCTGCGCTCTTTTCTCCTCTCTGCGCTCATTCTCTCTCTCTGTGCTCTTTCTCTCTCTCTGTGCTCTTTCTCTCTGCTCTTCTCTCTGCGCTCTTTCTCTCTGCGCTCTTCTCTCTCTGCGCTCTCTTTCTCTCTCTCTGCGCTCTTTCTTTTCTATCTGCGCTCTTTCTTCTCTCTTCACTCTTACTTTCTCTCTCTCTCTGCGCTCTTTCTTTCTCTCTCCCTCTGCGCTCTCTCTCTCTCTGCGCTCTTTCTTTCTCTTCTCTCTGCGCTCTTTCTTTCTCTTTCTCTCTCTGCGCTCTCTCTCTCTGCGCTCTTCTTTCTCTCTGCACTCTTTCTTTCTCTCTGCGCTCTTTCTTTCTCTCTCTCTGCGCTCTTTCTTTCTCTGCGCTCTTCTTCTCTCTCTCTGCGCTCTTTCTTTCTCTCTCTGCGCTCTTATTCTCTCTCTGCGCTCTCTCTCTGCGCTCTTTCTTTCTCTCTCTCTGCGCTCTTTCTTTCTCTCTGCGCTCTTTCTTTCTCTCTCTGCGCTCTTTCTTTCCTCTCTCTCTGGCTCTTTCTCTCTCTCTGTGCTCTTTCTCTCTCTGCGCTCTCTCTCTGCGCTCTTCTCTCTCTGCGCTCTTCTCTCTCTGCGCTCTCTCTCTCTCTGCGCTCTTTCTTCTCTCTCTCTGCGCTCTTCTTTCTCTGTCTGCGCTCTTTCTTCCTCTCTCTCTCTTGCGCTCTTTTTTTCTCTACGCTCTTTCTCTCTCTCTGCGCTCTCTCTCTTCTCTCTGCGCTCTCTCTCTCTGCGCTCTCTCTCTCTGCGCTCTTTCTTTCTCTCTCTGCGCTCTTTCTTTCTCTCTCTGCGCTCTTTCTTTCTCTCTCTGCGCTCTTTCTTTCTCCTCTCTGCGCTCTTTCTTTCTCTCTCTATGCGCTCTTGTCTCTCTCTCTCTGCGCTCTTTCTCTCTCTCTGCACTCTTTTTCTCTCTCTGCGCTCTTTCTCTCTCTCTCTGCGCTCTTTCTTTCTCTCTGCGCTCTCTCTCTCTGCGCTCTTTCTTTCTCTCTGCGCTCTTTCTTCTCTCTGCGCTCTTTCTTTCTCTCTGCGCTCTTTCTTTCTCTCTGAGCTCTTTCTTTCTCTCTGCGCTCTTTCTCTCTCTGCGCTCTTTCTTTCTCTCTGCGCTCTCTCTCTCTGCGCTCTTTCTTTCTCTCTGCGCTCTTTCTCTCTGCGCCTCTTTCTTTCTCTCTGCGCTCTTTCTTTCTCTCTGCGCTCTTCTTCTCTCTGCTCTCTTTCTCTCTGAGCTCTTTCTTTCTCTCTGCGCTCTTTCTCTCTCTGCGCTCTTTCTCTCTCTGCGCTCTTCTCTCTCTGCGCTCTTTCTCTCTCTTGCGCTCTTTCTCTCTCTGCGCTCTTCTCTCTCTGCGCTCTTTCTCTCTCTGCGCTCTTTCTCTCTCTGCGCTCTCTCTCTCTGCGCTCTCTTCTCTCTGCGCTCTTCTTCTCTCTTGCGCTCTTTCTTTCTCTCTCTCTCTACGCTCTCTCTCTCTCTCTGACTCTTCTCTCTCTCTCTCTGCGCTCTTTCTCTCTGCTCTCTCTCTCTCTGCGCACTTCTTCTCTTCTCTCTCTCTGCGCTCTCTCTCTCTCGGCGCTCTTTCTTCTCTTTCTCTCTCTGCGCTCTCTCGCTCTGCGCTCTTTCTTTCTCTCTGCGCTCTTTCTTTCTTTCTCTCTGCGCTCTTTCTTTCTCTCTCTGCGCTCTTTCTTTCTCTCTCTGCGCTCTTTCTTTCTCTCTCTATGCGCTCTTTGTCTCTCTCTCTATGCGCTCTTTGTCTCTCTCTGCACTCTTTTTTCTCTCTCTGCGCTCTTTCTCTCTCTCTCTGCGCTCTTTCTTTCTCTCTGCGCTCTCTCTCTCTGCGCTCTTTCTTTCTCTCTGCGCTCTTTCTCTCTGCGCTCTTTCTTCTCTCTGCGCTCTTTCTTCTCTCTGCGCTCTTTCTTTCTCTCTGCGCTCTTTCTTTCTCTCTGCGCTCTTTCTTTCTCTCTGCGCTCTTTCTTTCTCTCTGCCTCTTTCTCTCTCTGCGCTCTTTCTCTCTCTGCGCTCTTCTCTCTCTGCGCTCTCTCTCTGCGCTCTTTCTCTCTCTGCGCTCTTTCTCTCTCTGCGCTCCTCTTTCTTCTCTCTGCGCTCTGTCTTTCTCTCTGCGCTCTTTCTTTCTCTGCGCACTTCTTTCTCTCTGCTCTCTCTATCTCTCTGCGCTCTCTCTCTCTCTGCGCTCTTCTTTCTCTCTGCGCTCTTCTCTCTCTGCGCTCTCTCTCTCTGCGCTCTCTCTCTGCGCTCTCTCTCTCTCGCTCTCTCGCTCTCTGCGCTCTCTGCTCTCTCTTCTCTCTCTCTCTCTGCGCTCTCTCTCTCTCTCTCTCTCTGCGCTCTCTCTCTCTCTGCGCTCTCTCTCTCTCTGCGCTCTCTCTCTCTCTGCGCTCTCTCTCTCTGCGCTCTCTCTCTCTCTGCGCTCTTCTCTCTGCGCTCTCTCTCTGCACTCTTCTCTGCTCTCTCTCTCTGCGCTCTTTCTTCTCTCTCTCTGCGCTCTTCTCTCTCTCTGCGCTCTTTCTCTCTCTCTGCGACTCTTTTCTCTCTCTGCGCTCTTTCTTCTCTCTGCGCTGCTTCTCTCTCTGCGCTCTTCTCACTCTGCGCTCTTTCTTTCCTTCCTCTCTGCGCTCTTCTCTCTCTCTGCGCTCTCTCTCTCTCTGCGCTCTTTCTCTCTCTCTCTGCGCTCTCTCTCTGCGCTCTTTCTCTCTCTGCCTTTCTCTCTCTCTGCGCTCTCTCTCTCTCTGCGCTCTTCTTCTCTCTGCGCTCTTTCTTTCTCTCTGCGCCTCTCTCTGCGCTCTTCTTCTCTCTCTGCGCTCTTTCTTTCTCTCTCTGCGCTCTCTTTCTCTTTCTCTCTCTGCGCTCTTTCTTCTCTCTCTCTGCGCTCTCTTTCTCTCTCTCTGCGCTCTCTTTCTCATCTCTGCGCTCTCTCTCTCTCTCTCTGCGCTCTTCTTCTCTTTCTCTCTCTGCGCTCATTCTTTCTCTTTCTCTCTCTGCGCTCTATCTTTCTCTCTCTGCGCTCTCTCTCTCTGCGCTCTTTCTTTCTCTCTCTGCGCTCTTTCTTTCTCTCTCTCTGCGCTCTTTCTCTCTCTCTCTCTCTCTGCACTCTTTCTCTCCCTCTCTCTGCGCTCTCTTCTCTTTCTCTCTCTGCGCTCTTTCTTTCTCTTCTCTCTCTGCGCTCTTTCTTTCTCTCTGCGCTCTTTCTTTCTCTCTGCGCTCTTTTTTTCTCTCTTTGCGCTCTTCTTTCTCTCTCTGCGCTCTTTCTTTCTCTCTCTCTGCGCTCTTTCTTTCTCTGCGCTCTTCTTCTCTCTCTGCGCTCTTTCTCTCTCTCTCTCTCCTCTCTCTGCGCTCTTTCTTTCTCTTTCTCTCTCTCTGCGCTCTTTCTCTCTCTCTCTCTGCGCTCTTTCTCTCTCTCTCTGCGCTCTTTCTTTCTCTCTCTCTCTGTGCGCTCTTTCTCTCTGCGCTCTTTCTTCTCTCTCTGCGCACTTTCTTTCTCTCTCTCTGCGCTCTTTCTCTCTCTCTGCGCTCTTTCTCTCTCTCTCGCTCTTTCTCTTCTCTCTGCGCTCTCTCTCTCTCTCTGCGCTCTTTCTTCTCTCTCTGCGCTCTTTCTCTCTCTCTGCGCTCTTCTTTCTCTCTGCGCTCTCTCTCTCTGCGCTCTTTCTTTCTCTCTGCGCTCATTTTTTCTCTCTTTGCGCTCTTTCTTTCTCTCTCTGCGCTCTTTCTTTCTCTCTCTCTGCGCTCTTTCTTCTCTCTGCGCTCTCTCTCTCTGCGCTCTTTCTTTCTCTCTGCGCTCTTTTTTTCTCTCTTTGCGCTCTTTCTTTCTCTCTCTGCGCTCTTCTTTCTCTCTCTCGCTGCGCTCTTTCTCTCTCTGCGCTCTCTTTCTCTCTCTGCGCTCTTCTTTCTCTCTCTGCGCTCTTTCTTTCTCTCTCTGCGCTCTTCTTTCTCTCTCTGCGCTCTTTCTTTCTCTCTCTGCGCTCTTTCTTTCTCTCTCTATGCGCTCTTTGTCTCTCTCTCTATGCACTCTTTGTCTCTCTCTGCACTCTTTCTTTCTCTCTCTGCGCTCTTTCTCTCTCTCTCTGCGCTCTTCTTTCTCTCTGCGCTCTCTCTCTGCGCTCTTTCTTTCTCTCTGCGCTCTTTCCTTTCTCTCTGCGCTCTTTCTTCTCTCTGCGCTCTTCTTCTCTCTGCGCTCTTTCTTTCTCTCTGAGCTCTTTCTTTTCTCTCTGCGCTCTTCTTCTGCTCTCTGCGCTCTTTCTCTCTCTGCGCTCTTTCTCTCTCTGCGCTCTTCTCTCTCTGCGCTCTTTCTCTCTCTGCGCTCTCTTCTCTCTCTGCGCTCTTTCTCTCTCTGCGCTCTTTCTCTCTCTGCGCTCTTTCTCTCTCTGCGCTCTCTCTCTGCGCTCTCTTCTCTGTCTCTCTCTCTGCGCTCTCTCTCTCTGCGCTCTTTCTCTCTCTGCGCTCTTTCTTTCTCTCTCTCTCTGCGCTCTTCTCTCTCTCTGACTCTCTTTCTCTCTCTCTCTGCGCTCTTTCTCTCTGCTCTCCTCTCTCTGCGCTCTTTCTTTCTCTTTCTCTCTCTCTCTGCGCTCTTCTCTCTCTCTGCGCTCTTTTCTTCTCTCTCTGCGCTCTCTCGCTCTGCGCTCTTTCTTCTCTCTGCGCTCTTTCTTCTTCTCTCTCTGCGCTCTTCTTTCTCTCTCTGCGCTCTTTCTTTCTTCTCTCTGCGCTCTTTCTTCTCTCTCTATGCGCTCTTTGTCTCTCTCTCTATGCGCTCTTTGTCTCTCTCTGCACTCTTTTTTCTCTCTCTCTGCGCTCTTTCTCTCTCTCTCTGCGCTCTTTCTTTCTCTCTGCGCTCTCTCTCTCTGCGCTCTTTCTTTCTCTCTCGCTCTTTCTTCTCTCTGCGCTCTTCTTCTCTTTGCGCTCTTTCTTCTCTCTGCGCTCTTTCTCTCTCTGCGCTCTTTCTCTCTCTGCGCTCTTTCTCTCTCTGCGCTCTTCTCTCTCTGCGCTCTTCTCTCTCTGCGCTCTTCTTCTCTCTGCGCTCTCTTTCTCTCTCTGCGCTCTTCTCTCTCTGCGCTCTTCTCTCTGCGCTCTTTCTCTCTCTGCGCTCTTCTCTCTCTGCGCTCCTTCTTCTTTCTCTCTGCGCTCTCTCTCTCTCTGCGCTCTCTCTCTCTCTGCGCTCTCTTCTCTCTCTGCGCTCTTCTCTCTCTGCGCTCTTCTCTCTCTGCGCTCTCTCTCTCTGCGCTCTTCTCTCTCTCTGCGCTCTCTCTCTCTCTCTCTGCGCTCTCTCTCTCTCTGCGCTCTCTCTCTCCTCTGCGCTCTCTCTCTCTCTGCGCTCTCTCTCTCTCTGCGCTCTCTCTCTCTCTGCGCTCTCTCTCTCTCTGCGCCTCCTTCTCTCTCTCTGCGCTCTCTCGTCTCTCTCTGCGCTCTTCTCTCTCTGCGCCTCTCTCTCTCTCTTGCGCTCTCTCTCTCTCTGCGCTCTTCTCTCTCTCTGCGCTCTCTCTCTTCTCTCTCTCTCTGCCTCTCTTCTCTCTGCGCTCTTTCTTCTCTCTCTCTGCGCTCTTCTTGTCTTCTCTCTCTCTGCGCTCTTCTCTCTCTCTGCGCTCTTCTCTTTCTCTCTCTGCGCTCTTCTTTCTCTCTCTCTGCGCTCTTCTCTCTCTCTCTGCGCTCTTTCTCTCTCTCTGTCTCTCTTTCTCTCTCTCTGCGCTCTTTCTGCTCTCTTCTCTCTCTCTCTGCGCTCTTTCTTTCTCTCTGCGCTCTTCTCTCGTCTCTGCGCCTCTTCGTTTCTGCTCTCTTTCTTTCTCTCTCTGCGCTCTTTCTTTCTCTCTCTGCGCTCTTTCTTTCTCTCTCTGCGCTCTTCTTTCTCTCTCTGCGCTCTCTTTCTCTTCTCTCTGCGCTCATCTT
>NW_027455154.1:0-44012 GCF_040206685.1 Ascaphus truei
GTTACTGCCTCCTCCTCATACAGCTGTGTGCAGCCCTGAGGATATTACTGCCTCCTCCTCATACAGCTGTGTGCAGCCCTGAGGATATTACTGCCTCCTCCTCATACAGCTGTGTGCAGCCCTGAGGATATTACTGCCTCCTCCTCATACAGCTGTGTGCAGCCCTGAGGATATTACTGCCTCCCCTCCTCATACAGCTGTGTGCAGCCCTGAGGATATTACTGCCTCCTCCTCATACAGCTGTGTGCAGCCCTGAGGATATTACTGCCTCCTCCTCATACAGCTGTGTGCAGCCCTGAGGATATTACTACCTCCTCCTCATACAGCTGTGTGCAGCCCTGAGGATATTACTGCCTCCTCCTCATACAGCTGTGTGCAGCCCTGAGGATATTACTGCCTCCTCCTCATACAGCTGTGTGCAGCCCTGAGGATATTACTGCCTCCTCCTCATACAGCTGTGTGCAGCCCTGATGATATTACTGCCTCCTCCTCATACAGCTGTGTGCAGCCCTGAGGATATTACTGCCTCCTCATACAGCTGTGTGCAGCCCTGAGGATATTACTGCCTCCTCCTCATACAGCTGTGTGCAGCCGTGAGGATATTACTGCCTCCTCCTCCTCATACAGCTGTGTGCAGCCCTGAGGATATTACTGCCTCCTCCTCCTCATACAGCTGTGTGCAGCCCTGAGGATATTACTGCCTCCTCCTCATACAGCTGTGTGCAGCCCTGAGGATATTACTGCCTCCTCCTCATACAGCTGTGTGCAGCCCTGAGGATATTACTGCCTCCTCCTCATACAGCTGTGTGCAGCCCTGATGATATTACTGCCTCCTCCTCCTCATACAGCTGTGTGCAGCCCTGAGGATATTACTGCCTCCTCCTCATACAGCTGTGTGCAGCCCTGAGGATATTACTGCCTCCTCCTCATACAGCTGTGTGCAGCCCTGAGGATATTACTGCCTCCTCCTCATACAGCTGTGTGCAGCCCTGAGGATATTACTGCCTCCTCCTCATACAGCTGTGTGCAGCCCTGAGGATATTACTGCCTCCTCCTCATACAGCTGTGTGCAGCCCTGAGGATATTACTGCCTCCTCCTCATACAGCTGTGTGCAGCCCTGAGGATATTACTGCCTCCTCCTCATACAGCTGTGTGCAGCCCTGAGGATATTACTGTCTCCTCCTCATACAGCTGTGTGCAGCCCTGATGATATTACTGCCTCCTCCTCATACAACTGTGTGCAGCCCTGAGTATATTACTGCCTCCTCATACAGCTGTGTGCAGCCCTGAGGATATTACTGCCTCCTCCTCATACAGCTGTGTGCAGCCCTGAGGATATTACTGCCTCCTCCTCCTCATACAGCTGTGTGCAGCCCTGAGGATATTACTGCCTCCTCCTCATACAGCTGTGTGCAGCCCTGAGTATATTACTGCCTCCTCATACAGCTGTGTGCAGCCCTGAGGATATTACTGCCTCCTCCTCATACAGCTGTGTGCAGCCCTGAGGATATTACTGCCTCCTCCTCATACAGCTGTGTGCAGCCCTGAGAGTATTACTGCCTCCTCCTCATACAGATGTGTGCAGCCCTGAGGATATTACTGCCTCCTCCTCATACAGCTGTGTGCAGCCCTGAGGATATTACTGCCCCCTCCTCATACAGCTGTGTGCAGCCCTGAGGATATTACTGCCCCCTCCTCATACAGCTGTGTGCAGCCCTGAGGATATTACTGCCCCTTCTCATACAGCTGTGTGCAGCCCTGAGGATATTACTGCCTCCTTCTCCTCATACAGCTGTGTGCAGTCCTGAGGATATTACTGCCTCCTCCTCATACAGCCGTGTGCAGCCGTGAGGATATTACTGCCTCCTCCTCCTCATACAGCTGTGTGCAGCCCTGAGGATATTACTGCCTCCTCCTCATACAGCTGTGTGCAGCCCTGAGGATATTACTGCCTCCTCCTCATACAGCTGTGTGCAGCCCTGAGGATATTACTGCCCCTTCTCATACAGCTGTGTGTAGCCCTGAGGATATTACTGCCTCCTTCTCCTCATACAGCTGTGTGCAGCCCTGAGGATATTACTGCCTCCTCCTCATACAGCTGTGTGCAGCCCTGAGGATATTACTGCCTCCTCCTCCTCATACAGCTGTGTGCAGCCCTGAGGATATTACTGCCTCCTCCTCATACAGCTGTGTGTAGCCCTGAGGATATTACTGCCTCCTCCTCATACAGCTGTGTGCAGCCCTGAGGATATTACTGCCCCCTCCTCATACAGCTGTGTGCAGCCCTGAGGATATTACTGCCTTCTCCTCATACAGCTGTGTGCAGCCTGAGGATATTACTGCCTCCTCCAAATACAGCTGTGTGCAGCCCTGATGATATTACTGCCTCCTCCTCATACAGCTGTGTGCAGCCCTGAGGATATTACTGCCTCCTCCTCATACAGCTGTGTGCAGCCCTGAGGATATTACTGCCCCTCCTCATACAGCTGTGTGCAGCCCTGATGATATTACTGCCTCCTCCTCCTCATACAGCTGTGTGCAGCCCTGAGGATATTACTGCTTCCTCCTCATACAGCTGTGTGCAGCCCTGAGGATATTACTGCCTCCTCCTCATACAGCTGTGTGCAGCCCTGAGGATATTACTGCCTCCTCCTCATACAGCTGTGTGCAGCCCTGAGGATATTACTGCCTCCTCCTCATACAGCTGTGTGCAGCCCTGAGGATATTACTGCCTCCTCCTCCTCATACAGCTGTGTGCAGCACTGAGGATATTACTGCCCCTCCTCCTCATACAGCTGTGTGCAGCCCTGAGGATATTACTGCCCCTCCTCCTCATACAGCTGTGTGCAGCCCTGAGGATATTACTGCCTCCTCCTCATACAGCTGTGTGCAGCCCTGAGGATATTACTGCCTCCTCCTCATACAGCTGTGTGCAGCCCTGAGGATATTGCTGCCTCCTCCTCATAAAGCTGTGTGCAGCCCTGAGGATATTACTGCCCCTCCTCATACAGCTGTGTGCAGCCCTGAGGATATTGCTGCCTCCTCCTCATACAGCTGTGTGCAGCCCTGAGGATATTACTGCCTCCTCCTCATACAGCTGTGTGCAGCCCTGAGGATATTACTGCCTCCTCATACAGCTGTGTGCAGCCCTGAGGATATTACTGCCTCCTCCTCATACAGCTGTGTGCAGCCCTGAGGATATTACTGACTCCTCCTCATACAGCTGTGTGCAGCCCTGAGGATATTACTGCCTCCTCCTCATACAGATGTGTGCAGCCCTGAGGATATTACTGCCCCTCCTCATACAGCTGTGTGCAGCCCTGAGGATATTACTGCCTCCTCCTCATACAGCTGTGTGCAGCCCTGAGGATATTACTGCCTCCTCCTCATACAGCTGTGTGCAGCCCTGAGGATATTACTGCCTCCTCCTCATACAGCTGTGTGCAGCCCTGAGGATATTACTGCCTCCTCATACAGCTGTGTGCAGCACTGAGGATATTACTGCCTCCTCCTCATACAGCTGTGTGCAGCCCTGAGGATATTACTGCCTCCTCCTCATACAGCTGTGTGCAGCCCTGAGGATATTACTGCCTCCTCCTCCTCATACAGCTGTGTGCAGCCCTGAGGATATTACTGCCTCCTCCTCATACAGCTGTGTGCAGCCCTGAGGATATTACTGCCTCCTCTTCCTCATACAGCTGTGTGCAGCCCTGAGGATATTACTGCCTCCTCCTCATACAGCTGTGTGCAGCCCTGAGGATATTACTGCCTCCTCATACAGCTGTGTGCAGCCCTGAGGATATTACTGCCTCCTCCTCATACAGCTGTGTGCAGCCCTGAGGATATTACTGACTCCTCCTCATACAGCTGTGTGCAGCCCTGAGGATATTACTGCCTCCTCCTCATACAGATGTGTGCAGCCCTGAGGATATTACTGCCCCTCCTCATACAGCTGTGTGCAGCCCTGAGGATATTACTGCCTCCTCCTCATACAGCTGTGTGCAGCCCTGAGGATATTACTGCCTCCTCCTCATACAGCTGTGTGCAGCCCTGAGGATATTACTGCCTCCTCCTCATACAGCTGTGTGCAGCCCTGAGGATATTACTGCCTCCTCATACAGCTGTGTGCAGCACTGAGGATATTACTGCCTCCTCCTCATACAGCTGTGTACAGCCCTGAGGATATTACTGCCTCCTCCTCATACAGCTGTGTGCAGCCCTGAGGATATTACTGCCTCCTCCTCCTCCTCATACAGCTGTGTGCAGCCCTGAGGATATTACTGCCTCCTCCTCATACAGCTGTGTGCAGCCCTGAGGATATTACTGCCTCCTCTTCCTCATATAGCTGTGTGCAGCCCTGAGGATATTACTGCCTCCTCCTCATACAGCTGTGTGTAGCCCTGAGGATATTACTGCCTCCTCCTCATACAGCTGTGTGCAGCCCTGAGGATATTACTGCCTCCTCCTCATACAGCTGTGTAGAGCCCTGAGGATATTACTGCCCCCTCCTCATACAGCTGTGTGCAGCCCTGAGGATATTACTGCCTCCTCCTCATACAGCTGTGTGCAGCCCTGAGGATATTACTGCCGCCTCCTCCTCATACAGCTGTGTGCAGCCCTGAGGATATTACTGCCTCCTCCTCATACAGCTGTGTGCAGCCCTGAGGATATTACTGCCGCCTCCTCCTCATACAGCTGTGTGCAGCCCTGAGGATATTACTGCCTCCTCCTCATACAGCTGTGTGCAGCCCTGAGGATATTACTGCCTCCTCCTCATACAGATGTGTGCAGCCCTGAGGATATTACTGCCCCTCCTCATACAGCTGTGTGCAGCCCTGAGGATATTACTGCCTCCTCCTCATACAGCTGTGTGCAGCCCTGAGGATATTACTGCCTCCTCCTCATACAGCTGTGTGCAGCCCTGAGGATATTACTGCCTCCTCCTCATACAGCTGTGTGCAGCCCTGAGGATATTACTGCCGCCTCCTCCTCATACAGCTGTGTGCAGCCCTGAGGATATTACTGCCCCTCCTCCTCATACAGCTGTGTGCAGCCCTGATGATATTACTGCCTCCTCCTCATACAGCTGTGTGCAGCCCTGAGGATATTGCTGCCTCCTCCTCATACAGCTGTGTGCAGCCCTGAGGATATTACTGCCTCCTCCTCATACAGCTGTGTGCAGCCCTGAGGATATTACTGCCTCCTCCTCATACAGCTGTGTGCAGCCCTGAGGATATTACTGCCTCCTCCTCATACAGCTGTGTGCAGCCCTGAGGATATTACTGCCTCCTCATACAGCTGTGTGCAGCACTGAGGATATTACTGCCTCCTCCTCATACAGCTGTGTGCAGCCCTGAGGATATTACTGCCTCCTCCTCATACAGCTGTGTGCAGCCCTGAGGATATTACTGCCTCCTCCTCCTCATACAGCTGTGTGCAGCCCTGAGGATATTACTGCCTCCTCCTCATACAGCTGTGTGCAGCCCTGAGGATATTACTGCCTCCTCTTCCTCATACAGCTGTGTGCAGCCCTGAGGATATTACTGCCTCCTCCTCATACAGCTGTGTGTAGCCCTGAGGATATTACTGCCTCCTCCTCATACAGCTGTGTGCAGCCCTGAGGATATTACTGCCTCCTCCTCATACAGCTGTGTAGAGCCCTGAGGATATTACTGCCCCCTCCTCATACAGCTGTGTGCAGCCCTGAGGATATTACTGCCTCCTCCTCATACAGCTGTGTGCAGCCCTGAGGATATTACTGCCGCCTCCTCCTCATACAGCTGTGTGCAGCCCTGAGGATATTACTGCCTCCTCCTCATACAGCTGTGTGCAGCCCTGAGGATATTACTGCCTCCTCCTCATACAGCTGTGTGCAGCCCTGAGGATATTACTGCCTCCTCCTCATACAGCTGTGTGCAGCCCTGAGGATATTACTGCCGCCTCCTCCTCATACAGCTGTGTGCAGCCCTGAGGATATTACTGCCTCCTCCTCATACAGCTGTGTGCAGCCCTGAGGATATTACTGCCTCCTCCTCATACAGATGTGTGCAGCCCTGAGGATATTACTGCCCCTCCTCATACAGCTGTGTGCAGCCCTGAGGATATTACTGCCTCCTCCTCATACAGCTGTGTGCAGCCCTGAGGATATTACTGCCTCCTCCTCATACAGCTGTGTGCAGCCCTGAGGATATTACTGCCTCCTCCTCATACAGCTGTGTGCAGCCCTGAGGATATTACTGCCGCCTCCTCCTCATACAGCTGTGTGCAGCCCTGAGGATATTACTGCCTCCTCCTCATACAGCTGTGTGCAGCCCTGAGGATATTACTGCCCCCTCCTCATACAGCTGTGTGCAGCCCTGAGGATATTACTGCCTCCTCCTCATACAGCTGTGTGCAGCCCTGAGGATATTACTGCCTCCTCCTCATACAGCTGTGTGCAGCCCTGAGGATATTACTGCCTCCTCCTCATACAGCTGTGTGCAGCCCTGAGGATATTACTGCCGCCTCCTCCTCATACAGCTGTGTGCAGCCCTGATGATATTACTGCCTCCTCCTCATACAGCTGTGTGCAGCCCTGAGGATATTGCTGCCTCCTCCTCATACAGCTGTGTGCAGCCCTGAGGATATTACTGCCTCCTCCTCATACAGCTGTGTGCAGCCCTGAGGATATTACTGCCTCCTCCTCATACAGCTGTGTGCAGCCCTGAGGATATTACTGACTCCTCCTCATACAGCTGTGTGCAGCCCTGAGGATATTACTGCCCCTCCTCATACAGCTGTGTGCAGCCCTGAGGATATTACTGCCTCCTCCTCATACAGCTGTGTGCAGCCCTGAGGATATTACTGCCTCCTCCTCATACAGCTGTGTGCAGCCCTGAGGATATTACTGCCTCCTCCTCATACAGCTGTGTGCAGCCCTGAGGATATTACTGCCTCCTCCTCATACAGCTGTGTGCAGCCCTGAGGATATTACTGCCTCCTCATACAGCTGTGTGCAGCACTGAGGATATTACTGCCTCCTCCTCATACAGCTGTGTGCATCCCTGAGGATATTACTGCCTCCTCCTCATACAGCTGTGTGCAGCCCTGAGGATATTACTGCCTCCTCCTCCTCATACAGCTGTGTGCAGCCCTGAGGATATTACTGCCTCCTCCTCCTCATACAGCTGTGTGTAGCCCTGAGGATATTACTGCCTCCTCCTCATACAGCTGTGTGCAGCCCTGAGGATATTACTGCCTCCTCCTCATACAGCTGTGTAGAGCCCTGAGGATATTACTGCCCCCTCCTCATACAGCTGTGTGCAGCCCTGAGGATATTACTGCCTCCTCCTCATACAGCTGTGTGCAGCCCTGAGGATATTACTGCCGCCTCCTCCTCATACAGCTGTGTGCAGCCCTGAGGATATTACTGCCTCCTCCTCATACAGCTGTGTGCAGCCCTGAGGATATTGCTGCCTCCTCCTCATACAGCTGTGTGCAGCCCTGAGGATATTACTGCCTCCTCCTCATACAGATGTGTGCAGCCCTGAGGATATTACTGCCCCTCCTCATACAGCTGTGTGCAGCCCTGAGGATATTACTGCCTCCTCCTCATACAGCTGTGTGCAGCCCTGAGGATATTACTGCCTCCTCCTCATACAGCTGTGTGCAGCCCTGAGGATATTACTGCCTCCTCCTCCTCATACAGCTGTGTGCAGCCCTGAGGATATTACTGCCTCCTCCTCATACAGCTGTGTGCAGCACTGAGGATATTACTGCCCCTCCTCATACAGCTGTGTGCAGCCCTGAGGATATTACTGCCTCCTCCTCATACAGCTGTGTGCAGCCCTGAGGATATTACTGCCTCCTCCTCATACAGCTGTGTGCAGCCCTGAGGATATTACTGCCCCCTCCTCATACAGCTGTGTGCAGCCCTGAGGATATTACTGCCTCCTCCTCATACAGCTGTGTGCAGCCCTGAGGATATTACTGCCTCCTCCTCATACAGCTGTGTGCAGCCCTGAGGATATTACTGCCTCCTCCTCATACAGCTGTGTGCAGCCCTGATGATATTACTGCCTCCTCCTCATACAGCTGTGTGCAGCCCTGAGGATATTACTGCCTCCTCCTCATACAGCTGTGTGCAGCCCTGAGGATATTACTGCCTCCTCCTCATACAGCTGTGTGCAGCCCTGAGGATATTACTGCCTCCTCCTCATACAGCTGTGTGCAGCCCTGAGGATATTACTGCCTCCTCCTCATACAGCTGTGTGCAGCCCTGAGGATATTACTGCCTCCTCCTCATACAGCTGTGTGCAGCCCTGAGGATATTACTGACTCCTCCTCATACAGCTGTGTGCAGCCCTGAGGATATTACTGCCCCTCCTCATACAGCTGTGTGCAGCCCTGAGGATATTACTGCCTCCTCCTCATACAGCTGTGTGCAGCCCTGAGGATATTACTGCCTCCTCATACAGCTGTGTGCAGCCCTGAGGATATTACTGCCTCCTCCTCATACAGCTGTGTGCAGCCCTGAGGATATTACTGCCTTCTCATACAGCTGTGTGCAGCCCTGAGGATATTACTGCCTCCTCCTCATACAGCTGTGTGCAGCCCTGAGGATATTACTGCCTCCTCCTCATACAGCTGTGTGCAGCCCTGAGGATATTACTGCCCCTCCTCATACAGCTGTGTGCAGCCCTGAGGATATTACTGCCTCCTCCTCCTCATACAGCTGTGTGCAGCCCTGAGGATATTACTGCCTCCTCCTCATACAGCTGTGTGCAGCCCTGAGGATATTACTGCCTCCTCCTCATACAGCTGTGTGCAGCCCTGAGGATATTACTGCCTTCTCATACAGCTGTGTGCAGCCCTGAGGATATTACTGCCTCCTCCTCATACAGCTGTGTGCAGCCCTGAGGATATTACTGCCTCCTCCTCATACAGCTGTGTGCAGCCCTGAGGATTTTACTGCCTCCTCCTCATACAGCTGTGTGCAGCCCTGAGGATATTACTGCCTCCTCCTCATACAGCTGTGTGCAGCCCTGAGGATATTACTGCCCCTCCTCATACAGCTGTGTGAAGCCCTGAGGATATTACTGCCTCCTCCTCATACAGCTGTGTGCAGCCCTGAGGATATTACTGCCTCCTCCTCCTCAAACAGCTGTGTGCAGCCCTGAGGATATTACTGCCTCCTTCTCATACAGCTGTGTGCAGCCCTGAGGATATTACTGCCTCCTCCTCATACAGCTGTGTGCAGCCCTGAGGATATTACTGCCTCCTCCTCCTCATACAGCTGTGTGCATCCCCCTCCTCATACAGCTGTGTGCAGCCCTGAGGATATTACTGCCTCATCCTCCTCATACAGCTGTGTGCAGCCCTGAGGATATTACTGCCTCCTCATACAGCTGTATGCAGCCCTGAGGATATTACTGCCTCCTCCTCATACAGCTGTGTGCAGCCCTGAGTATCTTACTGCCTCCTCATACAGCTGTGTGCAGCCCTGAGGATATTACTGCCTCCTCCTCATACAGCTGTGTGCAGCCGTGAGGATATTACTGCCTCCTCCTCCTCATACAGCTGTGTGCAGCCCTGAGGATATTACTGCCTCCTCCTCATACAGCTGTGTGCAGCCCTGAGGGTATTACTGCCTCCTCCTCATACAGCTGTGTGCAGCCCTGAGGATATTACTGCCTCCTCCTCATACAGCTGTGTGCAGCCCTGAGAATATTACTGCCTCCTCCTCATACAGCTGTGTGCAGCCCTGAGGATATTACTGCCCCTTCTCATACAGCTGTGTGCAGCCCTGAGGATATTACTGCCCCTCCTCATACAGCTGTGTGCAGCCCTGAGGATATTACTGCCTCCTCCTCATACAGCTGTGTGCAGCCCTGAGGATATTACTGCCTCCTCCTCCTCATACAGCTGTGTGCAGCCCTGAGGATATTACTGCCTCCTCCTCATACAGCTGTGTGCAGCCCTGAGGATATTACTGCCCCTCCTCATACAGCTGTGTGCAGCCCTGAGGATATTACTGCCTCCTCATACAGCTGTGTGCAGCCCTGAGGATATTACTGCCTCCTCCTCATACAGCTGTGTGCAGCCCTGAGGATATTACTGCCTCCTTCTCATACAGCCGTGTGCAGCCGTGAGGATATTACTGCCTCCTCCTCCTCATACAGCTGTGTGCAGCCCTGAGGATATTACTGCCTCCTCCTCATACAGCTGTGTGCAGCCCTGAGGATATTACTGCCTCCTCCTCATACAGCTGTGTGCAGCCCTGAGGATATTACTCTGCCTCCTTCTCCTCATACAGCTGTGTGCAGCCCTGAGGATATTACTGCCTCCTCTTCATACAGCCGTGTGCAGCCGTGAGGATATTACTGCCTCCTCCTCCTCATACAGCTGTGTGCAGCCCTGAGTATATTACTGCCTCCTCATACAGCTGTGTGCAGCCCTGAGGATATTACTGCCTCCTCATGCAGCTGTGTGCAGCCGTGAGGATATTACTGCCTCCTTCTCCTCATACAGCTGTGTGCAGCCCTGAGGATATTACTGCCTCCTCCTCATACAGCTGTGTGCAGCCCTGAGGATATTACTGCCCCCTCCTCATACAGCTGTGTGCAGCCCTGAGGATATTACTGCCTCCTCCTCATACAGCTGTGTGCAGCCCTGAGGATATTACTGCCTCCTCCTCATACAGCTGTGTGCAGCCCTGAGGAGATTACTGCCCCCCTCCTCATACAGCTGTGTGCAGCCCTGAGGATATTACTGCCTCCTCCTCCTCATACAGCTGTGTGCAGCCCTGAGGATATTACTGCCCCTTCTCATACAGCTGTGTGCAGCCCTGAGGATATTACTGCCCCTTATCATACAGCTGTGTGCAGCCCGGAGGATATTACTGCCTCCTCCTCCTCATACAGCTGTGTGCAGCACTGAGGATATTACTGCCCCCTCCTCATACAGCTGTGTGCAGCCCTGAGGATATTACTGCCTCCTCCTCATACAGCTGTGTGCAGCCCTGAGGATATTACTGCCTCCTCCTCATACAGCTGTGTGCAGCCCTGAGGATATTACTGCCTCCTCCTCATACAGCTGTGTGCAGCCCTGAGGATATTACTGCCTCCTCCTCATACAGCTGTGTGCAGCCCTGAGGATATTACTGCCCCTCCTCATACAGCTGTGTGCAGCCCTGAGGATATTACTGCCTCCTCCTCATACAGCTGTGTGCAGCCCTGAGGATATTACTGCCTCCTCCTCCTCATACAGCTGTGTGCAGCCCTGAGGATATTACTGCCTCCTCTTCATACAGCTATGTGCAGCCCTGATGATATTACTGCCTCCTCCTCCTCATACAGCTGTGTGCAGCCCTGAGGATATTACTGCCTCCTCCTCATACAGCTGTGTGCAGCCCTGAGGATATTACTGCCTCCTCCTCATACAGCTGTGTGCAGCCCTGAGGATATTACTGCCTCCTCCTCATACAGCTGTGTGCAGCCCTGAGGATATTACTGCCCCCTCCTCATACAGCTGTGTGCAGCCCTGAGGATATTACTGCCTCCTCCTCATACAGCTGTGTGCAGCCCTGAGGATATTACTGCCTCCTCCTCATACAGCTGTGTGCAGCCCTGAGGATATTACTGCCTCCTCCTCCTCATACAGCTGTGTGCAGCCCTGAGGATATTACTGCCTCCTCCTCCTCATACAGCTGTGTGCAGCCCTGAGGATATTACTGCCTCCTCCTCCTCATACAGCTGTGTGCAGCCCTGAGTATATTACTGCCTCCTCATACAGCTGTGTGCAGCCCTGAGGATATTACTGCCTCCTCCTCATACAGCTGTGTGCAGCCCTGAGGATATTACTGCCTCCTCCTCATACAGCTGTGTGCAGCCCTGAGGATATTACTGCCTCCTCCTCATACAGCTGTGTGCAGCCCTGAGGATATTACTGCCCCCTCCTCATACAGCTGTGTGCAGCCCTGAGGATATTACTGCCTCCTCCTCATACAGCTGTGTGCAGCCCTGAGGATATTACTGCCCCCTCCTCATACAGCTGTGTGCAGCCCTGAGGATATTACTGCCTCCTCCTCATACAGCTGTGTGCAGCCCTGAGGATATTACTGCCTCCTCCTCATACAGCTGTGTGCAGCCCTGAGGATATTACTGCCTCCTCCTCATACAGCTTTGTGCAGCCCTGAGGATATTACTGCCTCCTCCTCATACAGCTGTGTGCAGCCATGAGGATATTACTGCCTCCTCCTCATACAGCTGTGTGCAGCCCTGAGGATATTGCTGCCTCCTTCTCATACAGCTGTGTGCAGCCCTGAGGATATTACTGCCTCCTCATACAGCTGTGTGCAGCCCTGAGGATATTACTGCCCCCTCCTCATACAGCTGTGTGCAGCCCTGAGGATATTACTGCCTCCTCCTCCTCATACAGCTGTGTGCAGCCCTGAGGCTATTACTGCCTCCTCCTCATACAGCTGTGTGCAGCCCTTAGGATATTACTGCCTCCTCCTCCTCATACAGCTGTGTGCAGCCCTGAGGATATTACTGCCTCCTCCTCATACAGCTGTGTGCAGCCCTGAGGATATTACTGCCTCCTCCTCATACAGCTGTGTGCAGCCCTGAGTATATTACTGCCTCCTCCTCATACAGCTGTGTGCAGCCCTGAGGATATTACTGCCTCCTCCTCATACAGCTGTGTGCAGCCCTGAGGATATTTACTGCCTCCTCCTCATACAGCTGTGTGCAGCCCTGAGGATATTACTGCCTCCTCCTCCTCATACAGCTGTGTGCAGCCCTGAGGATATTACTGCCTCCTCATACAGCTGTGTGCAGCCCTGAGGATATTACTGCCCCCTCCTCATACAGCTGTGTGCAGCCCTGAGGATATGACTGCCTCCTCCTCATACAGCTGTGTGCAGCCCTGAGGATATTTCTGCCTCCTCCTCCTCATACAGCTGTGTGCAGCCCTGAGGATATTACTGCCCCCTCCTCATACAGCTGTGTGCAGCCCTGAGGATATTACTGCCTCCTCCTCATACAGCTGTGTGCAGCCCTGAGGATATTACTGCCCCCTCCTCATACAGCTGTGTGCAGCCCTGAGGATATTACTGCCTCCTCCTCATACAGCTGTGTGCAGCCCTGAGGATATTAATGCCCCCTCCTCATACAGCTGTGTGCAGCCCTGAGGATATTTACTGCCTCCTCCTCATACAGCTGTGTGCAGCCCTGAGGATATTACTGCCTCCTCCTCCTCATACAGCTGTGTGCAGCCCTGAGGATATTACTGCCTCCTCATACAGCTGTGTGCAGCCCTGAGGATATTACTGCCCCCTCCTCATACAGCTGTGTGCAGCCCTGAGGATATGACTGCCTCCTCCTCATACAGCTGTGTGCAGCCCTGAGGATATTTCTGCCTCCTCCTCCTCATACAGCTGTGTGCAGCCCTGAGGATATTACTGCCCCCTCCTCATACAGCTGTGTGCAGCCCTGAGGATATTACTGCCTCCTCCTCATACAGCTGTGTGCAGCCCTGAGGATATTAATGCCCCCTCCTCATACAGCTGTGTGCAGCCCTGAGGATATTACTGCCTCCTCCTCATACAGCTGTGTGCAGCCCTGAGGATATTACTGCCTCCTCCTCATACAGCTGTGTGCAGCCCTGAGGATATTACTGCCTCCTCATACAGCTGTGTGCAGCCCTGAGGATATTACTGCCCCCTCCTCATACAGCTGTGTGCAGCCCTGAGGATATGACTGCCTCCTCCTCATACAGCTGTGTGCAGCCCTGAGGATATTTCTGCCTCCTCCTCCTCATACAGCTGTGTGCAGCCCTGAGGATATTACTGCCCCCTCCTCATACAGCTGTGTGCAGCCCTGAGGATATTACTGCCTCCTCCTCATACAGCTGTGTGCAGCCCTGAGGATATTAATGCCCCCTCCTCATACAGCTGTGTGCAGCCCTGAGGATATTACTGCCTCCTCCTCATACAGCTGTGTGCAGCCCTGAGGATATTACTGCCTCCTCCTCATACAGCTGTGTGCAGCCCTGAGGATATTACTGCCTCCTCCTCCTCATACAGCTGTGTGCAGCCCTGAGGATATTACTGCCTCCTCCTCATACAGCTATGTGCAGCCCTGATGATATTACTGCCTCCTCCTCCTCATACAGCTGTGTGCAGCCCTGAGGATATTACTGCCTCCTCCTCATACAGCTGTGTGCAGCCCTGAGGATATTACTGCCTCCTCCTCATACAGCTGTGTGCAGCCCTGAGGATATTACTGCCTCCTCCTCATACAGCTGTGTGCAGCCCTGAGGATATTACTGCCCCCTCCTCATACAGCTGTGTGCAGCCCTGAGGATATTACTGCCTCCTCCTCATACAGCTGTGTGCAGCCCTGAGGATATTACTGCCTCCTCCTCATACAGCTGTGTGCAGCCCTGAGGATATTACTGCCTCCTCCTCCTCATACAGCTGTGTGCAGCCCTGAGGATATTACTGCCTCCTCCTCCTCATACAGCTGTGTGCAGCCCTGAGGATATTACTGCCTCCTCCTCCTCATACAGCTGTGTGCAGCCCTGAGTATATTACTGCCTCCTCATACAGCTGTGTGCAGCCCTGAGGATATTACTGCCTCCTCCTCATACAGCTGTGTGCAGCCCTGAGGATATTACTGCCTCCTCCTCATACAGCTGTGTGCAGCCCTGAGGATATTACTGCCTCCTCCTCATACAGCTGTGTGCAGCCCTGAGGATATTACTGCCCCCTCCTCATACAGCTGTGTGCAGCCCTGAGGATATTACTGCCTCCTCCTCATACAGCTGTGTGCAGCCCTGAGGATATTACTGCCCCCTCCTCATACAGCTGTGTGCAGCCCTGAGGATATTACTGCCTCCTCCTCATACAGCTGTGTGCAGCCCTGAGGATATTACTGCCTCCTCCTCATACAGCTGTGTGCAGCCCTGAGGATATTACTGCCTCCTCCTCATACAGCTTTGTGCAGCCCTGAGGATATTACTGCCTCCTCCTCATACAGCTGTGTGCAGCCATGAGGATATTACTGCCTCCTCCTCATACAGCTGTGTGCAGCCCTGAGGATATTGCTGCCTCCTTCTCATACAGCTGTGTGCAGCCCTGAGGATATTACTGCCTCCTCATACAGCTGTGTGCAGCCCTGAGGATATTACTGCCCCCTCCTCATACAGCTGTGTGCAGCCCTGAGGATATTACTGCCTCCTCCTCCTCATACAGCTGTGTGCAGCCCTGAGGCTATTACTGCCTCCTCCTCATACAGCTGTGTGCAGCCCTTAGGATATTACTGCCTCCTCCTCCTCATACAGCTGTGTGCAGCCCTGAGGATATTACTGCCTCCTCCTCATACAGCTGTGTGCAGCCCTGAGGATATTACTGCCTCCTCCTCATACAGCTGTGTGCAGCCCTGCGTATATTACTGCCTCCTCCTCATACAGCTGTGTGCAGCCCTGAGGATATTACTGCCTCCTCCTCATACAGCTGTGTGCAGCCCTGAGGATATTTACTGCCTCCTCCTCATACAGCTGTGTGCAGCCCTGAGGATATTACTGCCTCCTCCTCCTCATACAGCTGTGTGCAGCCCTGAGGATATTACTGCCTCCTCATACAGCTGTGTGCAGCCCTGAGGATATTACTGCCCCCTCCTCATACAGCTGTGTGCAGCCCTGAGGATATGACTGCCTCCTCCTCATACAGCTGTGTGCAGCCCTGAGGATATTTCTGCCTCCTCCTCCTCATACAGCTGTGTGCAGCCATGAGGATATTACTGCCCCCTCCTCATACAGCTGTGTGCAGCCCTGAGGATATTACTGCCTCCTCCTCATACAGCTGTGTGCAGCCCTGAGGATATTACTGCCTCCTCCTCATACAGCTGTGTGCAGCCCTGAGGATATTACTGCCCCCTCCTCATACAGCTGTGTGCAGCCCTGAGGATATTACTGCCTCCTCCTCATACAGCTGTGTGCAGCCCTGAGGATATTACTGCCTCCTCCTCATACAGCTGTGTGCAGCCCTGAGGATATTACTGCCTCCTCCTCATACAGCTGTGTGCAGCCCTGAGGATATTAATGCCCCCTCCTCATACAGCTGTGTGCAGCCCTGAGGATATTACTGCCTCCTCCTCATACAGCTGTGTGCAGCCCTGAGGATATTACTGCCTCCTTCTCATACAGCCGTGTGCAGCCGTGAGGATATTACTGCCTCCTCCTCCTCATACAGCTGTGTGCAGCCCTGAGGATATTACTGCCTCCTCCTCATACAGCTGTGTGCAGCCCTGAGGATATTACTGCCTCCTCCTCATACAGCTGTGTGCAGCCCTGAGGATATTACTGCCTCCTTCTCCTCATACAGCTGTGTGCAGCCCTGAGGATATTACTGCCTCCTCTTCATACAGCCGTGTGCAGCCGTGAGGATATTACTGCCTCCTCCTCCTCATACAGCTGTGTGCAGCCCTGAGTATATTACTGCCTCCTCATACAGCTGTGTGCAGCCCTGAGGATATTACTGCCTCCTCATGCAGCTGTGTGCAGCCGTGAGGATATTACTGCCTCCTTCTCCTCATACAGCTGTGTGCAGCCCTGAGGATATTACTGCCTCCTCCTCATACAGCTGTGTGCAGCCCTGAGGATATTACTGCCCCCTCCTCATACAGCTGTGTGCAGCCCTGAGGATATTACTGCCTCCTCCTCATACAGCTGTGTGCAGCCCTGAGGATATTACTGCCTCCTCCTCATACAGCTGTGTGCAGCCCTGAGGAGATTACTGCCCCTCCTCATACAGCTGTGTGCAGCCCTGAGGATATTACTGCCTCCTCCTCCTCATACAGCTGTGTGCAGCCCTGAGGATATTACTGCCCCTTCTCATACAGCTGTGTGCAGCCCTGAGGATATTACTGCCCCTTATCATACAGCTGTGTGCAGCCCGGAGGATATTACTGCCTCCTCCTCCTCATACAGCTGTGTGCAGCACTGAGGATATTACTGCCCCCTCCTCATACAGCTGTGTGCAGCCCTGAGGATATTACTGCCTCCTCCTCATACAGCTGTGTGCAGCCCTGAGGATATTACTGCCTCCTCCTCATACAGCTGTGTGCAGCCCTGAGGATATTACTGCCTCCTCCTCATACAGCTGTGTGCAGCCCTGAGGATATTACTGCCTCCTCCTCCTCATACAGCTGTGTGCAGCCCTGAGGATATTACTGCCTCCTCCTCATACAGCTGTGTGCAGCCCTGAGGATATTACTGCCTCCTCCTCATACAGCTGTGTGCAGCCCTGAGGATATTACTGCCTCCTCCTCATACAGCTGTGTGCAGCCCTGAGGATATTACTGCCCCCTCCTCATACAGCTGTGTGCAGCCCTGAGGATATTACTGCCTCCTCCTCATACAGCTGTGTGCAGCCCTGAGGATATTACTGCCTCCTCCTCATACAGCTGTGTGCAGCCCTGAGGATATTACTGCCTCCTCCTCCTCATACAGCTGTGTGCAGCCCTGAGGATATTACTGCCTCCTCCTCCTCATACAGCTGTGTGCAGCCCTGAGGATATTACTGCCTCCTCCTCCTCATACAGCTGTGTGCAGCCCTGAGTATATTACTGCCTCCTCATACAGCTGTGTGCAGCCCTGAGGATATTACTGCCTCCTCCTCATACAGCTGTGTGCAGCCCTGAGGATATTACTGCCTCCTCCTCATACAGCTGTGTGCAGCCCTGAGGATATTACTGCCTCCTCCTCATACAGCTGTGTGCAGCCCTGAGGATATTACTGCCCCCTCCTCATACAGCTGTGTGCAGCCCTGAGGATATTACTGCCTCCTCCTCATACAGCTGTGTGCAGCCCTGAGGATATTACTGCCCCCTCCTCATACAGCTGTGTGCAGCCCTGAGGATATTACTGCCTCCTCCTCATACAGCTGTGTGCAGCCCTGAGGATATTACTGCCTCCTCCTCATACAGCTGTGTGCAGCCCTGAGGATATTACTGCCTCCTCCTCATACAGCTTTGTGCAGCCCTGAGGATATTACTGCCTCCTCCTCATACAGCTGTGTGCAGCCATGAGGATATTACTGCCTCCTCCTCATACAGCTGTGTGCAGCCCTGAGGATATTGCTGCCTCCTTCTCATACAGCTGTGTGCAGCCCTGAGGATATTACTGCCTCCTCATACAGCTGTGTGCAGCCCTGAGGATATTACTGCCCCCTCCTCATACAGCTGTGTGCAGCCCTGAGGATATTACTGCCTCCTCCTCCTCATACAGCTGTGTGCAGCCCTGAGGCTATTACTGCCTCCTCCTCATACAGCTGTGTGCAGCCCTTAGGATATTACTGCCTCCTCCTCCTCATACAGCTGTGTGCAGCCCTGAGGATATTACTGCCTCCTCCTCATACAGCTGTGTGCAGCCCTGAGGATATTACTGCCTCCTCCTCATACAGCTGTGTGCAGCCCTGAGTATATTACTGCCTCCTCCTCATACAGCTGTGTGCAGCCCTGAGGATATTACTGCCTCCTCCTCATACAGCTGTGTGCAGCCCTGAGGATATTTACTGCCTCCTCCTCATACAGCTGTGTGCAGCCCTGAGGATATTACTGCCTCCTCCTCCTCATACAGCTGTGTGCAGCCCTGAGGATATTACTGCCTCCTCATACAGCTGTGTGCAGCCCTGAGGATATTACTGCCCCCTCCTCATACAGCTGTGTGCAGCCCTGAGGATATGACTGCCTCCTCCTCATACAGCTGTGTGCAGCCCTGAGGATATTTCTGCCTCCTCCTCCTCATACAGCTGTGTGCAGCCCTGAGGATATTACTGCCCCCTCCTCATACAGCTGTGTGCAGCCCTGAGGATATTACTGCCTCCTCCTCATACAGCTGTGTGCAGCCCTGAGGATATTACTGCCCCCTCCTCATACAGCTGTGTGCAGCCCTGAGGATATTACTGCCTCCTCCTCATACAGCTGTGTGCAGCCCTGAGGATATTAATGCCCCCTCCTCATACAGCTGTGTGCAGCCCTGAGGATATTTACTGCCTCCTCCTCATACAGCTGTGTGCAGCCCTGAGGATATTACTGCCTCCTCCTCCTCATACAGCTGTGTGCAGCCCTGAGGATATTACTGCCTCCTCATACAGCTGTGTGCAGCCCTGAGGATATTACTGCCCCCTCCTCATACAGCTGTGTGCAGCCCTGAGGATATGACTGCCTCCTCCTCATACAGCTGTGTGCAGCCCTGAGGATATTTCTGCCTCCTCCTCCTCATACAGCTGTGTGCAGCCCTGAGGATATTACTGCCCCCTCCTCATACAGCTGTGTGCAGCCCTGAGGATATTACTGCCTCCTCCTCATACAGCTGTGTGCAGCCCTGAGGATATTAATGCCCCCTCCTCATACAGCTGTGTGCAGCCCTGAGGATATTACTGCCTCCTCCTCATACAGCTGTGTGCAGCCCTGAGGATATTACTGCCTCCTCCTCATACAGCTGTGTGCAGCCCTGAGGATATTACTGCCTCCTCATACAGCTGTGTGCAGCCCTGAGGATATTACTGCCCCCTCCTCATACAGCTGTGTGCAGCCCTGAGGATATGACTGCCTCCTCCTCATACAGCTGTGTGCAGCCCTGAGGATATTTCTGCCTCCTCCTCCTCATACAGCTGTGTGCAGCCCTGAGGATATTACTGCCCCCTCCTCATACAGCTGTGTGCAGCCCTGAGGATATTACTGCCTCCTCCTCATACAGCTGTGTGCAGCCCTGAGGATATTAATGCCCCCTCCTCATACAGCTGTGTGCAGCCCTGAGGATATTACTGCCTCCTCCTCATACAGCTGTGTGCAGCCCTGAGGATATTACTGCCTCCTCCTCATACAGCTGTGTGCAGCCCTGAGGATATTACTGCCTCCTCCTCCTCATACAGCTGTGTGCAGCCCTGAGGATATTACTGCCTCCTCCTCATACAGCTATGTGCAGCCCTGATGATATTACTGCCTCCTCCTCCTCATACAGCTGTGTGCAGCCCTGAGGATATTACTGCCTCCTCCTCATACAGCTGTGTGCAGCCCTGAGGATATTACTGCCTCCTCCTCATACAGCTGTGTGCAGCCCTGAGGATATTACTGCCTCCTCCTCATACAGCTGTGTGCAGCCCTGAGGATATTACTGCCCCCTCCTCATACAGCTGTGTGCAGCCCTGAGGATATTACTGCCTCCTCCTCATACAGCTGTGTGCAGCCCTGAGGATATTACTGCCTCCTCCTCATACAGCTGTGTGCAGCCCTGAGGATATTACTGCCTCCTCCTCCTCATACAGCTGTGTGCAGCCCTGAGGATATTACTGCCTCCTCCTCCTCATACAGCTGTGTGCAGCCCTGAGGATATTACTGCCTCCTCCTCCTCATACAGCTGTGTGCAGCCCTGAGTATATTACTGCCTCCTCATACAGCTGTGTGCAGCCCTGAGGATATTACTGCCTCCTCCTCATACAGCTGTGTGCAGCCCTGAGGATATTACTGCCTCCTCCTCATACAGCTGTGTGCAGCCCTGAGGATATTACTGCCTCCTCCTCATACAGCTGTGTGCAGCCCTGAGGATATTACTGCCCCCTCCTCATACAGCTGTGTGCAGCCCTGAGGATATTACTGCCTCCTCCTCATACAGCTGTGTGCAGCCCTGAGGATATTACTGCCCCCTCCTCATACAGCTGTGTGCAGCCCTGAGGATATTACTGCCTCCTCCTCATACAGCTGTGTGCAGCCCTGAGGATATTACTGCCTCCTCCTCATACAGCTGTGTGCAGCCCTGAGGATATTACTGCCTCCTCCTCATACAGCTTTGTGCAGCCCTGAGGATATTACTGCCTCCTCCTCATACAGCTGTGTGCAGCCATGAGGATATTACTGCCTCCTCCTCATACAGCTGTGTGCAGCCCTGAGGATATTGCTGCCTCCTTCTCATACAGCTGTGTGCAGCCCTGAGGATATTACTGCCTCCTCATACAGCTGTGTGCAGCCCTGAGGATATTACTGCCCCCTCCTCATACAGCTGTGTGCAGCCCTGAGGATATTACTGCCTCCTCCTCCTCATACAGCTGTGTGCAGCCCTGAGGCTATTACTGCCTCCTCCTCATACAGCTGTGTGCAGCCCTTAGGATATTACTGCCTCCTCCTCCTCATACAGCTGTGTGCAGCCCTGAGGATATTACTGCCTCCTCCTCATACAGCTGTGTGCAGCCCTGAGGATATTACTGCCTCCTCCTCATACAGCTGTGTGCAGCCCTGCGTATATTACTGCCTCCTCCTCATACAGCTGTGTGCAGCCCTGAGGATATTACTGCCTCCTCCTCATACAGCTGTGTGCAGCCCTGAGGATATTTACTGCCTCCTCCTCATACAGCTGTGTGCAGCCCTGAGGATATTACTGCCTCCTCCTCCTCATACAGCTGTGTGCAGCCCTGAGGATATTACTGCCTCCTCATACAGCTGTGTGCAGCCCTGAGGATATTACTGCCCCCTCCTCATACAGCTGTGTGCAGCCCTGAGGATATGACTGCCTCCTCCTCATACAGCTGTGTGCAGCCCTGAGGATATTTCTGCCTCCTCCTCCTCATACAGCTGTGTGCAGCCCTGAGGATATTACTGCCCCCTCCTCATACAGCTGTGTGCAGCCCTGAGGATATTACTGCCTCCTCCTCATACAGCTGTGTGCAGCCCTGAGGATATTAATGCCCCCTCCTCATACAGCTGTGTGCAGCCCTGAGGATATTACTGCCTCCTCCTCATACAGCTGTGTGCAGCCCTGAGGATATTACTGCCTCCTCCTCATACAGCTGTGTGCAGCCCTGAGGATATTACTGCCTCCTCCTCATACAGCTTTGTGCAGCCCTGAGGATATTACTGCCTCCTCCTCATACAGCTGTGTGCAGCCCTGAGGATATTACTGCCTCCTCCTCATACAGCTGTGTGCAGCCCTGAGGATATTACTGCCTCCTCCTCATACAGCTGTGTGCAGCCCTGAGGATATTACTGCCTCCTCCTCCTCATACAGCTGTGTGCAGCCCTGAGGATATTACTGCCTCCTCCTCCTCATACAGCTGTGTGCAGCCCTGAGGATATTACTGCTCCTCCTCCTTCTTGCGCCTCAATGCCCGGTTCTGGCACCTCAATGCCCGGTTCTGGCACCTCAATGCCCGGTTCTGGCACCTCAATGCCCGGGTTCTGGCACCTCAATGCCCGGGTTCTGGCACCTCAATGCTCGGGTTCTGGCACCTCAATGCCCGGTTCTGGCACCTCAATGCCCGGTTCTGGCACCTAAATGCCCGGGTTCTGACACCTCAATGCCCGGGTTCTGGCACCTCAATGCCCGGTTCTGGCACCTCAATGCCCGGGTTCTGGCACCTCAATGCCTGGTTCTGGCACCTCAATGCCCTGTTCTGGCACCTCAATGCCCGGGTTCTGGCACCTCAATGCCTGGGTTCTTGCACCTCAATGCCCGGGTTTTGGCACATCAATGCCCGGGTTCTGGCACCTCAATGCCCGGGTTCTGGTACCTCAATGCCCGGGTTCTGGGACCTCAATGCCCGGGTTCTGGCACCTGAATGACCGGGTTCTGGCACCTCAGTACCTGGTTCTTGCACCTCAATGCCCAGGTTCAGGCACCTCAATGCCCGGTTTCTGGCACCTCAATGCCCGGGTTCTGGCACCTCAATGCCCGGGTTCTGGCACCGCAATGCCTGGGTTCTGGCACCTCAATGCCCGGGTTCTGGCACCTCAATGCCCGGTTCTGGCACCTCAATGCCCGGTTCTTGCACCTCAATGCCCGGTTCTGGAATCTCAATGCTCGAGTTTTGGCACCTCAATGCCCGGTTCTTGCACCTCAATGCCCGGTTCTGGCACCTCAATGCCCGGTTCTGGCACCTCAATGCCCGGGTTCTGGCACCTCAATGCCCGGGTTCTGGCACCTCAATGCCCGGGTTCTGGCACCTCAATGCCCGGGTTCTGGCACCTCAATGCCCGGGTTCTGGCACCTCAATGCCCGGGTTCTGGCACCTCAATGCCCGGTTCTGACACCTCAATGCCCGGTTCATGGCACCTCAATGCCCGGGTTCTGGCACCTCAATGCCCGGGTTCTGGCACCTCAATGCCCGGTTCTGGAACCTCAATGCCCGGTTTTTGCACCTCAATGCCTTGGTTCTGGCACCTCAATGCCAGGTTCTTGCACCTCAATGCCCGGGTTCTGGCACCTCAATGCCCGGGTTCTGGCACCTCAATGTCCGATTCTGGCACCTCAATGTCCGGTTCTGGCATCTCAATGCCCGGGTTCTGGCACCTCAATGCCCGGGTTCTGGCACCTCAATGCCCGGTTCTTGCACCTCAATGTCCGGTTCTTGCACCTCAATGCCCGGGTTCTGGCACCTCAATGCCCGGGTTCTGGCACCTCAATGCCCGGTTCTGGCACCTCAATGCCCGGGTTCTGGCACCTCAATGCCCGGGTTCTGGAACCTCAATGCCCGGTTCTTGCACCTCAATGCCCGGGTTCTGGCACCTCAATGCCCGGTTCTGACATCTCAATGCCCGGTTCTGACACCTCAATGCCCGGTTTTTGCACCTCAAAGCCTGGGTTCTGGCACCTCAATGCCCGGTTCTGGCACCTCAATGCCCGGGTTCTGGAACCTCAATGCCCGGTTCTTGCACCTCAATGCCCGGGTTCTGGCACCTCAATGCCCGGGTTCTGGCACCGCAATGCCCGGGTTCTGGCACCTCAATGCCCGGTTCTGGCAACTCAATGCCCGGGTTCTGGCACCTCAATGTCAGGTTCTTGCACCTCAATGCCCGGTTCTGGCACCTCAATGCCCGGTTCAGGCACCTCAATGCCCGGGTTCTGGCACCTCAATGCCCGGTTTTTGCACCTCAATGCCCGGTTCTGGCACCTCAATGCCCGGGTTCTGGCACCTCATTGCCTGGGTTCTGGCACCTCAATGCCCGGGTTCTGGCACCTCAATGCCCGGGTTCTGGCACCTCAATGCCCGGGTTCTGGCACCTCAATGCCCGGGTTCTAACACCTCAATGCCCGGGTTCTGGCACCTCAATGCCCGGGTTCAGGCACCTCAATGCCCGGGTTCTGGCATCTCAATGCCCGGGTTCAGGCACCTCAATGCCTGGGTTCTGGCACCTCAATGCCCGGGTTCTGACATCTCAATGCCCGGGTTCTGGCATCTCAATGCCCGGTTCTTTCACCTCAATGCCCGGGTTCTGGCACCTCAATGCCCGGGTTCTGGCACCTCAATGCCCGGTTTCAGGCACCTCAATGCCCGGTTTTTGCACCTCAATGCCTGTTTCTGGCACCTCAATGCCCGGGTTCTGGCACCTCAATGCCCGGGTTCTGGCACCTCAATGCCCAGTTCTGGCACCTCAATGCCCGGTTCTTGCACCTCAATTCCCAGTTCTGGCACCTCAATGCCCAGGTTCTGGCACCTCAATGCCCGGGTTCTGGCACATCAATGCCTGTTTCTTGCACCTCAACGCCCGGGTTCTGGCACCTCAATGCCAGGTTCTTGCACCTCAATGCCCGGGATCTGGCACCTCAATGCCCGGGTTCTGGCACCTCAATGCCCGGTTCTGGCACCTCAATGCCCGGTTCTAGCACCTCAATGCCCGGGTTCTGGCACCTCAGTGCCCGGTTCTGGCACCTCAATGCCCGGTTCTGGCATCTCAATGCCCGGGTTCTGGCACCTCAATGCCCGGGTTCTGGCACCTCAAAGCCCGGTACTGGCACCTCAATGCCCGGGTTCTGGCACCTCAATGCCCGGTTCTGGCACCTCAATGCCCGGGTTCAGGCACCTCAATGCCCGGGTTCAGGCACCTCAATGCCCGGGTTCTGGCACCTGAATGCCCGGGATCTGGCACCTCAATGTCCGGTTCTTGCACCTCAATGCCCGGTTGTGGCATCTCAATGCCCGGGTTTTGGCACCTCAATGCCCGGTTCTGGCACCTCAATGCCCGGTTCTGGCACCTCAATGCCCGGGTTCTGGCACCTCAGTGCCCGGTACTGGCACCTCAATGCCCGGTTCTGGCATCTCAATGCCCGGGTTCTGGCACCTCAATGCCAGGGTTCTGGCACCTCAGTGCCCGGTTCTGGCACCTCAATGCCCGGGTTCTGGCACCTCAATGCCCGGTTCTGGCACCTCAATGCCCGGGTTCAGGCACCTCAATGCCCGGGTTCTGGCACCTCAATGCCCGGTTCTGGCATCTCAATGCCCGGTTCTGGCACCTCAATGCCCAGGTTCTGGCACCTCAATGCCCGGGTTCTGGCACCTCAATGCCCGGGTTCTGGCACCTCAATGCCCGGGTTCTGGCACCTCAATGCCCGGGTTCTAATACCTCAATGCCCGGGTTCTGGCACCTCAATGCCCGGGTTCTGGCATCTCAATGCCCGGGTTCAGGCACCTCAATGCCCGGGTTCTGGCACCTCAATGCCCGGGTTCTGACATCTCAATGCCCGGGTTCTGGCAACTCAATGCCCTGTTCTGGCACCTCAATGCCCGGTTCTGGCACCTCAATGCCCGGGTTCTGGAACCTCAATGCCCGGGTTCTGGCATCTCAAGGCCCGGGTTCTGGCACCTCAATGCCCGGTTCTGGCACCTCAATCACCGGGTTCTGGCACCTCAATGCCCGGGTTCTGGCACCTCAATGCCCGGTTTTGGCACCTGAATGCCCGGGTTCTGATACCTCAATGCCCGGGTTCTGGCACCTCAATGCCCGGTTCTGGCACCTCAATGCCCGGTTCTGGCACCTCAATGCCCGGTTCTGGCACCTCAATGCCCGGTTCTGGCACCTCAATGCCCGGGTTCTGGCACCTCAATGCCCGGGTTCTGGCACCTCAATGCCCTGGTTCTGGCACCTAAATGCCCGGTTCTGGCACCTCAATCACCGGGTTCTGGCACCTCAATGCCCGGTTTTGGCACCTGAATGCCCGGGTTCTGATACCTCAATGCCCGGGTTCTGGCATCTCAAGGCCCGGGTTCTGGCACCTCTATGCCCGGTTCTGGCACCTCAATGCCCGGGTTCTGGCACCTCAATGCCCGGGTTCTGGCACCTCAATGCTCGGGTTCTGGCACCTCAATGCCCGGTTCTGGCACCTCAATGCCCGGTTCTGGCACCTCAATGCCCGGGTTCTGGCACCTCAATGCCCGGGTTCTGGCACCTCAATGCCCGGGTTCTGGCACCTAAATGCCCGGTTCTGGCACCTCAATGCCCGGTTCTGGCACCTCAATGCCTGGGTTCTGGCACCTCAATGCCCGGGTTCTGGCACCTCAATGCCCGGGTTCTGGCACCTCAATGCCCGGGTTCTGGCACCTCAATGCCCGGGTTCTGGCATCTCAAGGCCCGGGTTCTGGCACCTCAATGCCCGGTTCTGGCACCTCAATGCCCGGGTTCTGGCACCTCAATGCCCGGTTCTGGCACCTCAATGCCCGGGTTCTGGCACCTCAAGGCCCAGGTTCTGGCACCTCAATGCCCGGTTCTGGCACCTCAATGCCCGGGTTCTGGCACCTCAATTCCCGGTTCTGGTACCTCAATGCCCGGTTCTGGCACCTCAATGCCTGGGTTCTGGCACCTCAATGTCCGGGTTCTGGCACCTCAATGCCCGGGTTCTGGCACCTCAATGCCCGGGTTCTGGCACCTCAATGCACGGTTCTGGCTCCTCAATGCCCGGGTTCTGGCACCTCAATGCCCGGTTCTGGCACCTCAATGCCCGGTTCTGGCACCTCAATGCCCGGGTTCTGGCACCTCAATGCCCGGTTCTGGCACCTCAATGCCCGGTTCTGGCACCTCAATGCCCGGTTCTGGCACCTCAATGCCCGGGTTCTGGCACCTCAATGCCCGGGTTCTGGCACCTCAATGCCCTGGTTCTGGCACCTAAATGCCCGGTTCTGGCACCTCAATCACCGGGTTCTGGCACCTCAATGCCCGGTTTTGGCACCTGAATGCCCGGGTTCTGATACCTCAATGCCCGGGTTCTGGCATCTCAAGGCCCGGGTTCTGGCACCTCTATGCCCGGTTCTGGCACCTCAATGCCCGGGTTCTGGCACCTCAATGCCCGGGTTCTGGCACCTCAATGCTCGGGTTCTGGCACCTCAATGCCCGGTTCTGGCACCTCAATGCCCGGTTCTGGCACCTCAATGCCCGGGTTCTGGCACCTCAATGCCCGGGTTCTGGCACCTCAATGCCCGGGTTCTGGCACCTAAATGCCCGGTTCTGGCACCTCAATGCCCGGTTCTGGCACCTCAATGCCTGGGTTCTGGCACCTCAATGCCCGGGTTCTGGCACCTCAATGCCCGGGTTCTGGCACCTCAATGCCCGGGTTCTGGCACCTCAATGCCCGGGTTCTGGCATCTCAAGGCCCGGGTTCTGGCACCTCAATGCCCGGTTCTGGCACCTCAATGCCCGGGTTCTGGCACCTCAATGCCCGGTTCTGGCACCTCAATGCCCGGGTTCTGGCACCTCAAGGCCCAGGTTCTGGCACCTCAATGCCCGGTTCTGGCACCTCAATGCCCGGGTTCTGGCACCTCAATGCCCGGGTTCTGGCACCTCAATTCCCGGTTCTGGTACCTCAATGCCCGGTTCTGGCACCTCAATGCCTGGGTTCTGGCACCTCAATGTCCGGGTTCTGGCACCTCAATGCCCGGGTTCTGGCACCTCAATGCCCGGGTTCTGGCACCTCAATGCACGGTTCTGGCTCCTCAATGCCCGGGTTCTGGCACCTCAATGCCCGGTTCTGGCACCTCAATGCCCGGTTCTGGCACCTCAATGCCCGGGTTCTGGCACCTCAATGCCCGGTTCTGGCACCTCAATGCCCGGGTTCTGGCACCTCAAGGCCCAGGTTCTGGCACCTCAATGCCCGGTTCTGGCACCTCAATGCCCGGGTTCTGGCACCTCAATGCCCGGGTTCTGGCACCTCAATTCCCGGTTCTGGTATCTCAATGCCCGGTTCTGGCACCTCAATGCCTGGGTTCTGGCACCTCAATGTCCGGGTTCTGGCACCTCAATGCCCGGGTTCTGGAACCTCAATGCCCGGGTTCTGGCACCTCAATGCCCGGTTCAGGCACCTCAATGCCCGGTTCTGGCACCTCAATGCCCGGGTTCTGGCACCCTGTCCCACGGAAATCTCAGCCAGCAGTACAGTCCCACGTCTCCCCCTGTCCCACGGAAATCTCAGCCTGCAGAACAGTCCCACATCTCCCCCTGTCCCACGGAAATCTCAGCCAGCTGTACAGTCCCACGCCCCCCCCCCTGTCCCACGGAAATCTCAGCCTGCAATACAGTCCCACGTCCCCCACTGTCCCACGGAAATCTCAGCCTGCAGTACAGTCCCACGTCCCCCTGTCCCACGGAAATCTGACCCAGCTGTACAGTCCCACGCCCCGCCCCCCTGTCCCACGAAAATCTCAGCCTGCAGTACAGTCCCACGCCCCCCCCCTGTCCCACGGAAATCTCATCCAGCAGTACAGTCCCACGTCTCCCCATCCCACGGAAACCTCACACCTGCAGTACAGTCCCACGTCTCCCCCTGTCCCACGGAAATCTCAGACAGCAGTACAGTCCCACGCCCCCCCCACTGTCCCACGGGAATCTCAGCCAGCAGTACAGTCCCACGCCCCCCCCCCTGTCCCATGGAAATCTCAGCCAGCAGTAGAGTCCCACGTCTCCCCATCCCACGGAAACCTCACACCTGCAGTACAGTCCCACGTCTCCCCCTATCCCACGGAAATCTCAGCTTGCAGTACAGTCCCACGCCCTGCCCCCCTGTCCCACAGAAATCTCAGCCTGCAGTACAGTCCCACGCCCCCCCCCCCCGTCCCATGGGAATCTCAGCCTGCAGTACAGTCCCACGTCTCCCCCTGTCCCACGGAAATCTCAGCCTGCAGTACAGTCCCAAGCCTCCCCCTGTCCCACGGAAATCTTAGCCAGCAGTACAGTCCCACGCCTCCCCCAGTCCCACGGAAATCTCAGCCTGCAGTACAGTCCCACGCCTCCCCCTGTCCCACGGAAATCTCAGCCTGCAGTACAGTCCCACGTCTCCCCCTGTCCCACGGAAATCTCAGCCTGCAGTACAGTCCCACGCCTCCCCCTGTCCCACAGAAACCTCACACCTGCAGTACAGTCCCACGTCTCCCCCTGTCCCACGGAAATCTCAGCCAGCAGTACAGTCCCACGTCTCCTCCTGCACCACGGAAATCTCAGCCTGCAATACAGTCCCATGTCTCCTCTTGCCCCACGGGAATCTCAGCCTGCAGTACAGTCCCACGTCTCCCCCTGTCCCACGAAAATCTCAGCCAGCAGTACAGTCCCAAGTCTCCCCCTGTCCCACGGGAATCTCAGCCAGCAGTACAGTCCCATGCCCCCCCCCCCGTCCCACGGAAATCTCAGCCAGCAGTACAGTCCCACGCCTCCCCCTGTCCCATGGAAATCTCAGCCTGCAGTACAGTCCCACGTCCCCCCCTGCCCCACGGAAATCTCAGCCTGCAGTACAGTCCCACGTCTCCCCCTGTCCCACGGAAATCTCAGCCAGCAGTACAGTCCCACGTCTCCCCCTGTCCCACGGAAATCTCAGCCAACATGGCAGCTAGAGAGCCTGAGCGTCTGACACTCCAACCTAAATAAAGTCCTATTTTTCTGTCACAGCCAGTAACACCATTATCCTCCCAGTAACACTGTTATACTCCCAGTAACACCGTTATCCTCCCAGTAACACCGTTATCCTCCCAATAACACCGTTATCCTCCTAGTGACACCGTTATCCTCCCAGTGACACTGTTATCCTCCCAGTGACACCGTTATCCTCCCAGTAACACCGTTATCCTCCCAGTAACACTTTTATCCTCCCAGTAACACCGTTATCCTCCCAGTAACACCGTTATCCTCCCAGTGACACCGTTATCCTCCCAGTGACACCGTTATCCTCCCAGTGACACCGTTATCCTCCCAGTGACACCGTTATCCTCCCAGTGACACCGTTATCCTCCCAGTGACACCGTTATCCTCCCAGTGACACCGTTATCCTCCCAGTGACACCGTTATCCTCCCAGTGACACCGTTATCCTCCCAGTGACACCGTTATCCTCCCAGTAACACCGTTATCCTCCCAGTAACACCGTTATCCTCCCAGTAACACCGTTATCCTCCCAGTAACACCGTTATCCTCCCAGTAACACCGTTATCCTCCCAGTAACACCGTTATCCTCCCAGTGACACCGTTATCCTCCCAGTGACACCGTTATCCTCCCAGTGACACCGTTATCCTCCCAGTAACACCGTTATCCTCCCAGTAACACCGTTATCCTCCCAATAACACCGTTATCCTCCTAGTGACACCGTTATCCTCCCAGTGACACTGTTATCCTCCCAGTGACACCGTTATCCTCCCAGTAACACCGTTATCCTCCCAGTAACACTTTTATCCTCCCAGTAACACCGTTATCCTCCCAGTAACACCGTTATCCTCCCAGTAACACCGTTATCCTCCCAGTGACACCGTTATCCTCCCAGTAACACCGTTATCCTCCCAGTGACACCGTTATCCTCCCAGTGACACCGTTATCCTCCCAGTAACACCGTTATCCTCCCAGTAACACTGTTATCCTCCCAGTAACACCGTTATCCTCCCAGTAACACCGTTATCCTCCCAGTAACACCGTTATCCTCCCAGTAACACCGTTATCCTCCCAGTAACACTTTTATCCTCCCAGTAACACCGTTATCCTCCCAGTAACACCGTTATCCTCCCAGTAACACCGTTATCCTCCCAGTGACACCGTTATCCTCCCAGTAACACCGTTATCCTCCCAGTAACACCGTTATCCTCCCAGTGACACCATTATCCTCCCAGTAACACCGTTATCCTCCCAGTAACACCGTTATCCTCCCAGTGACACCGTTATCCTCCCAGTGACACCGTTATCCTCCCAGTAACACCGTTATCCTCCCAGTAACACCGTTATCCTCCCAGTAACACCGTTATCCTCCCAGTGACACCGTTATCCTCCCAGTAACACCGTTATCCTCCCAGTAACACCGTTATCCTCCCAGTGACACCGTTATCCTCCCAGTGACACCGTTATCCTCCCAGTGACACCGTTATCCTCCCAGTGACACCGTTATCCTCCCAGTGACACCGTTATCCTCCCAGTAACACCGTTATCCTCCCAGTGACACCGTTATCCTCCCAGTAACACCGTTATCCTCCCAGTGACACCGTTATCCTCCCAGAGACACCGTTATCCTCCCAGTGACACCGTTATCCTCCCAATAACACCGTTATCCTCCTAGTGACACCGTTATCCTCCCAGTAACACCGTTATCCTCCCAGTAACACCGTTATCCTCCCAGTGACACCGTTATCCTCCCAGTGACACCGTTATCCTCCCAGTGACACCGTTATCCTCCCAGTGACACCGTTATCCTCCCAGTGACACCGTTATCCTCCCAGTAACACCGTTATCCTCCCAGTGACACCGTTATCCTCCCAGTGACACCGTTATCCTCCCAGTGACACCGTTATCCTCCCAGTGACACCGTTATCCTCCCAGTAACACCGTTATCCTCCCAGTGACACCGTTATCCTCCCAGTAACACCGTTATCCTCCCAGTGACACCGTTATCCTCCCAGAAACACCGTTATCCTCCCAGTAACACCGTTATCCTCCCAATAACACCGTTATCCTCCTAGTGACACCGTTATCCTCCCAGTGACACCGTTATCCTCCCAGTGACACCGTTATCCTCCCAGTGACACCGTTATCCTCCCAGTAACACCGTTATCCTCCCAGTGACACCATTATCCTCCCAGTGACACCGTTATCCTCCCAGTGACACCGTTATCCTCCCAGTGACACTGTTATCCTCCCAGTGACACCGTTATCCTCCCAGTAACACCGTTATCCTCCCAGTGACACCGTTATCCTCCCAGTGACACCGTTATCCTCCCAGTAACACCGTTATCCTCCCAGTGACACTGTTATACTCCCAGTGACACCGTTATCCTCCCAGTAACACCGTTATCCTCCCAGTGACACCGTTATCCTCCAAGTAACACCGTTATCCTCCCAGTAACACCGTTATCCTCCCAGTAACACCGTTATCCTCCTAGTGACACCGTTATCCTCCCAGTAACACCGTTATCCTCCCAGTGACACTGTTATCCTCCCAGTGACACCGTTATCCTCCCAGTAACACCGTTATCCTCCCAGTAACACCGTTATCCTCCCAGTGACACCGTTATCCTCCCAGTAACACCGTTATCCTCCCAGTGACACCGTTATCCTCCCAGTGACACCGTCATCCTCACAGTGACACCGTTATCCTCCCAGTGACACCGTTATCCTCCCAGTGACACCGTTATCCTCCCAGTGACACCGTTATCCTCCCAGTGACACCGTTATCCTCCCAGTAACACCGTTATCCTCCCAGTAACACTTTTATCCTCCCAGTAACACCGTTATCCTCCCAGTAACACCGTTATCCTCCCAGTAACACTGTTATCCTCCCAGTAACACCGTTATCCTCCCAGTGACACCATTATCCTCCCAGTGACACCGTTATCCTCCCAGTGACACCGTTATCCTCCCAGTGACACCGTTATCCCCCCAGTAACACCGTTATCCTCCCAGAAACACCGTTATCCTCCCAGTAACACCGTTATCCTCCCAGTAACACCGTTATCCTCCAAGTGACACCGTTATCCTCCCAGTAACACCGTTATCCTCCCAGTGACACCGTTATCCTCCCAGTGACACCGTTATCCTCCCAGTGACACCGTTATCCTCCCAGTGACACCGTTATCCTCCCAGTAACACCGTTATCCTCCCAGTAACACTTTTATCCTCCCAGTAACACCGTTATCCTCCCAGTAACACCGTTATCCTCCCAGTAACACCGTTATCCTCCCAGAAACACCGTTATCCTCCCAGTGACACCGTTATCCTCCCAGTGACACCGTTATCCTCCCAGTGACACCGTTATCCTCCCAGTGACACCGTTATCCTCCCAGTAACACCGTTATCCTCCCAGTAACACTTTTATCCTCCCAGTAACACCGTTATCCTCCCAGTAACACCGTTATCCTCCCAGTAACACCGTTATCCTCCCAGTAACACCGTTATCCTCCCAGTGACACCATTATCCTCCCAGTGACACCGTTATCCTCCCAGTGACACCGTTATCCTCCCAGTGACACCGTTATCCCCCCAGTAACACCGTTATCCTCCCAGAAACACCGTTATCCTCCCAGTAACACCGTTATCCTCCCAGTAACACCGTTATCCTCCAAGTGACACCGTTATCCTCCCAGTAACACCGTTATCCTCCCAGTGACACCGTTATCCTCCCAGTGACACCGTTATCCTCCCAGTGACACCGTTATCCTCCCAGTGACACCGTTATCCTCCCAGTGACACCGTTATCCTCCCAGTAACACCGTTATCCTCCCAGAAACACCGTTATCCTCCCAGTGACACCGTTATCCTCCCAGTGACACCGTTATCCTCCCAGTGACACCGTTATCCTCCCAGTGACACCATTATCCTCCCAGTAACACCGTTATCCTCCCAGTGACACCGTTATCCTCCCAGTGACACCATTATCCTCCCAGTAACACCGTTATCCTCCCAGTGATACCGTTATCCTCCCAGTGACACCGTTATCCTCCCAGTGACACCGTTATCCTCCCAGTAACACCGTTATCCTCCCAGTGACACCATTATCCTCCCAGTGACACCGTTATCCACCCAGTGACACCGTTATCCTCCCAGTGACACCGTTATCCTCCCAGTAACACCGTTATCCTCCCAGTGACACCATTATCCTCCCAGTGACACCGTTATCCTCCCAGTGACACCGTTATCCTCCCAGTGACACCGTTATCCTCCCAGTGACACCGTTATCCTCCCAGTAACACCGTTATCCTCCCAGTAACACCGTTATCCTCCCAGTAACACTTTTATCCTCCCAGTAACACCGTTATCCTCCCAGTAACACTGTTATCCTCCCAGTAACACTTTTATCCTCTCAGTAACATTGTTATCCTCCCAGTAACACCGTTATCCTCCCAGTAACACCGTTATCCTCCCAGTAACACCGTTATCCTCCCAGTAACACCGTTATCCTCCCAGTAACACCGTTATCCTCCCAGTAACACTTTTATCCTCCCAGTAACACCGTTATCCTCCCAGTAACACTGTTATCCTCCCAGTAACACTTTTATCCTCTCAGTAACATTGTTATCCTCCCAGTAACACTGCTATCCTCCCAGTAACACCGTTATCCTCCCAGTAACACCGTTATCCTCCCAGTAACACCGTTATCCTCCCAGTAACACCGTAATCCTCCCAGTAACACCATTATCCTCCCAGTACTCCCAGTAACACCGTTATCCTCCCAGTAACACTGTTATCCTCCCAGTAACACTTTTATCCTCTCAGTAACATCGTTATCCTCCCAGTGACACCGTTATCCTCCCAGTAACACCGTTATCCTCCCAGTGACACCGTTATCCTCCCAGTGACACCGTTATCCTCCCAGTGACACCGTTATCCTCCCAGTGACACCGTTATCCTCCCAGTAACACCGTTATCCTCCCAGTAACACTTTTATCCTCCCAGTAACACCGTTATCCTCCCAGTAACACCGTTATCCTCCCAGTAACACCGTTATCCTCCCAGAAACACCGTTATCCTCCCAGTGACACCGTTATCCTCCCAGTGACACCGTTATCCTCCCAGTGACACCGTTATCCTCCCAGTGACACCGTTATCCTCCCAGTAACACCGTTATCCTCCCAGTAACACTTTTATCCTCCCAGTAACACCGTTATCCTCCCAGTAACACCGTTATCCTCCCAGTAACACCGTTATCCTCCCAGTAACACCGTTATCCTCCCAGTGACACCATTATCCTCCCAGTGACACCGTTATCCTCCCAGTGACACCGTTATCCTCCCAGTGACACCGTTATCCCCCCAGTAACACCGTTATCCTCCCAGAAACACCGTTATCCTCCCAGTAACACCGTTATCCTCCCAGTAACACCGTTATCCTCCAAGTGACACCGTTATCCTCCCAGTAACACCGTTATCCTCCCAGTGACACCGTTATCCTCCCAGTGACACCGTTATCCTCCCAGTGACACCGTTATCCTCCCAGTGACACCGTTATCCTCCCAGTGACACCGTTATCCTCCCAGTAACACCGTTATCCTCCCAGAAACACCGTTATCCTCCCAGTGACACCGTTATCCTCCCAGTGACACCGTTATCCTCCCAGTGACACCGTTATCCTCCCAGTGACACCATTATCCTCCCAGTAACACCGTTATCCTCCCAGTGACACCGTTATCCTCCCAGTGACACCATTATCCTCCCAGTAACACCGTTATCCTCCCAGTGATACCGTTATCCTCCCAGTGACACCGTTATCCTCCCAGTGACACCGTTATCCTCCCAGTAACACCGTTATCCTCCCAGTGACACCATTATCCTCCCAGTGACACCGTTATCCACCCAGTGACACCGTTATCCTCCCAGTGACACCGTTATCCTCCCAGTAACACCGTTATCCTCCCAGTGACACCATTATCCTCCCAGTGACACCGTTATCCTCCCAGTGACACCGTTATCCTCCCAGTGACACCGTTATCCTCCCAGTGACACCGTTATCCTCCCAGTAACACCGTTATCCTCCCAGTAACACCGTTATCCTCCCAGTAACACTTTTATCCTCCCAGTAACACCGTTATCCTCCCAGTAACACTGTTATCCTCCCAGTAACACTTTTATCCTCTCAGTAACATTGTTATCCTCCCAGTAACACCGTTATCCTCCCAGTAACACCGTTATCCTCCCAGTAACACCGTTATCCTCCCAGTAACACCGTTATCCTCCCAGTAACACCGTTATCCTCCCAGTAACACTTTTATCCTCCCAGTAACACCGTTATCCTCCCAGTAACACTGTTATCCTCCCAGTAACACTTTTATCCTCTCAGTAACATTGTTATCCTCCCAGTAACACTGCTATCCTCCCAGTAACACCGTTATCCTCCCAGTAACACCGTTATCCTCCCAGTAACACCGTTATCCTCCCAGTAACACCGTAATCCTCCCAGTAACACCATTATCCTCCCAGTACTCCCAGTAACACCGTTATCCTCCCAGTAACACTGTTATCCTCCCAGTAACACTTTTATCCTCTCAGTAACATCGTTATCCTCCCAGTGACACCGTTATCCTCCCAGTGACACCGTTATCCTCCCAGTGACACCGTTATCCTCCCAGTGACACCGTTATCCTCCCAGTGACACCGTTTTCCTCCCAGTAACACCGTTATCCTCCCAGTGACACCATTATCCTCCCAGTGACACCGTTATCCTCCCAGTAACACCGTTATCCTCCCAGTAACACCGTTATCCTCCCAGTAACACTTTTATCCTCCCAGTAACACCGTTATCCTCCCAGTAACACCGTAATCCTCCCAGTAACACCGTTATCCTCCCAGTAACACCGTAATCCTCCCAGTAACACCATTATCCTCCCAGTACTCCCAGTAACACCGTTATCCTCCCAGTAACACTGTTATCCTCCCAGTAACACCGTTATCCTCCCAGTGACACCATTATCCTCCCAGTGACACCGTTATCCACCCAGTGACACCGTTATCCTCCCAGTGACACCGTTATCCTCCCAGTAACACCGTTATCCTCCCAATGACACCATTATCCTCCCAGTGACACCGTTATCCTCCCAGTGACACCGTTATCCTCCCAGTGACACCGTTATCCTCCCAGTAACACCGTTATCCTCCCAGTAACACCGTTATCTTCCCAGTAACACTTTTATCCTCCCAGTAACACCGTTATCCTCCCAGTAACACTGTTATCCTCCCAGTAACACCGTTATCCTCCCAGTAACACCGTTATCCTCCCAGTAACACCGTTATCCTCCCAGTAACACCGTAATCCTCCCAGTAACACCATTATCCTCCCAGTACTCCCAGTAACACCGTTATCCTCCCAGTAACACTGTTATCCTCCCAGTAACACTTTTATCCTCTCAGTAACACCGTTATCCTCCCAGTGACACCGTTATCCTCCCAGTGACACCGTTATCCTCCCAGTGACACCGTTATCCTCCCAGTGACACCGTTATCCTCCCAGTGACACCGTTATCCTCCCAGTAACACCGTTATCCTCCCAGTGACACCATTATCCTCCCAGTGACACCGTTATCCTCCCAGTAACACCGTTATCCTCCCAGTAACACCGTTATCCTCCCAGTAACACTTTTATCCTCCCAGTAACACCGTTATCCTCCCAGTAACACTGTTATCCTCCCAGTAACACTTTTATCCTCTCAGTAACATTGTTATCCTCCCAGTAACACAGTTATCCTCCCAGTAACACCGTTATCCTCCCAGTAACACCGTTATCCTCCCAGTAACACCGTTATCCTCCCAGTAACACTTTTATCCTCCCAGTAACACCGTTATCCTCCCAGTAACACTGTTATCCTCCCAGTAACACTTTTATCCTCCCAGTAACACCGTTATCCTCCCAGTGACACCATTATCCTCCCAGTGACACCGTTATCCTCCAATAACACTTTTATCCTCTCAGTAACATTGTTATCCTCCCAGTAACACAGTTATCCTCCCAGTAACACCGTTATCCTCCCAGTAACACCGTTATCCTCCCAGTAACACCGTTATCCTCCCAGTAACACTTTTATCCTCCCAGTAACACCGTTATCCTCCCAGTAACACTGTTATCCTCCCAGTAACACTTTTATCCTCTCAGTAACATTGTTATCCTCCCAGTAACACCGTTATCCTCCCAGTAACACTTTTATCCTCCCAGTAACACCGTTATCCTCCCAGTAACACTGTTATCCTCCCAGTAACACTTTTATCCTCTCAGTAACATTGTTATCCTCCCAGTAACACCGTTATCCTCCCAGTAACACCGTTATCCTCCCAGTAACACCGTTATCCTCCCAGTAACACCGTTATCCTCCCAGTAACACCGTAATCCTCCCAGTAACACCATTATCCTCCCAGTACTCCCAGTAACACCGTTATCCTCCCAGTAACACTGATATCCTCCCAGTAACACTTTTATCCTCTCAGTAACATCGTTATTCTCCCAGTAACACTGTTATCCTCCCAGTAACACCGTTATCCTCCCAGTAACACCGTTATCCTCCCAGTAACACCGTTATCCTCCCAGTAACACCGTTGTCCTCCCAGTGACACCGTTATCCTCCCAGTAACACCGTTACCCTCCCAGTGACACCATTATCCTCCCAGTAACACCTTTATCCTCCCAGTGACACCATTATCCTCCCAGTAACACCGTTATCCTCCCAGTAACACCGTTATCCTCCCAGTAACACCGTTATTCTCCCAGTAACACCTTTATCCTCCCAGTAACACCGTTATCCTCCCAGTAACACCGTTATCCTCCCAGTAACACCTTGTTCCCAGTAACACCGTTATCCTCCCAGTAACACCGTTATCCTCCCAGTAACACCGTTATCCTCCCAGTAACACCGTTATCCTCCCAGTAACACCGTAATCCTCCCAGTAACACCATTATCCTCCCAGTACTCCCAGTAACACCATTATCCTCCCAGTAACACCATTGTCCTCCCAGTAACACCGTTATCCTCCCAGTAACACCGTTATCCTCCCAGTACTCCCAGTAACACCATTATCCTCCCAGTAACACCATTGTCCTCCCAGTAACACCGTTATCCTCCCAGTAACACCGTTATCCTCCCAGTAACACCGTTATCCTCCCAGTAACACCGTTATCCTCCCAGTAACACCGTTATCCTCCCAGAACTCCCAGTAACACCATTATCCTCCCAGTAACACCATTGTCCTCCCAGTAACACCGTTATCCTCCCAGTAACACCGTTATCCTCCCAGTAACACCGTTATCCTCCCAGTGACACCGTTATCCTCCCAGTAACACCGTTATCCTCCCAGTAACACCGTTATTCTCCCAGTAACACCGTTATCCTCCCAGTAACACCGTTATCCTCCCAGAAACACCGTTATCCTCCCAGTAACACCTTTATCCTCCCAGTAACACCGTTATCCTCCCAGTAACACCGTTATCCTCCCAGTAACACCTTGTTCCCAGTAACACCGTTATCCTACCAGTAACACCGTTATCCTCCCAGTAACACCGTAATCCTCCCAGTAACACCATTATCCTCCCAGTACTCCCAGTAACACCATTATCCTCCCAGTAACACCATTGTCCTCCCAGTAACACCGTTGTCCTCCCAGTAACACCGTTATCCTCCCAGTACTCCCAGTAACACCATTATCCTCCCAGTAACACCATTGTCCTCCCAGTAACACCGTTATCCTCCCAGTAACACCGTTATCCTCCCAGTAACACCGTTATCCTCCCAGTAACACCGTTATCCTCCCAGTAACACCGTTATCCTCCCAATGACACCGTTATCCTCCCAGTAACACCGTTATCCTCCCAGTAACACCGTTATTCTCCCAGTAACACCGTTATCCTCCCAGTAACACCGTTATCCTCCCAGTAACACCGTTATCCTCCCAGTAACACCGTTATCCTCCCAGAAACACCGTTATCCTCCCAGTAACACCTTTATCCTCCCAGTAACACCGTTATCCTCCCAGTAACACCGTTATCCTCCCAGTAACACTTTTATCCTCCCAGTAACACTTTTATCCTCCCAGTAACACCGTTATCCTCCCAGTAACACCGTTATCTTCCCAGTAACACCGTTATCCTCCCAGTAACACTCTTATCCTCCCAGTAACACCGTTATCCTCCCAGTAACACCGTTATCCTCCCAGTAACACCGTTATCCTCCCAGTAACACCGTTATCCTCCCAGTAACACTGTTATCCTCCCAGTAACACCGTTATCCTCCCAGTACTCCCAGTAACACCATTATCCTCCCAGTAACACCATTGTCCTCCCAGTAACTCCGTTATCATTCCAGTAACACCGTTATCCTCCCAGTAACACCGTTATCCTCCCAGTAACACTGTTATCCTCCCAGTAACACAGTTATCCTCCCAGTACTCCCAGTAACACCATTATCCTCCCAGTAACACCATTGTCCTCCCAGTAACTCTGTTATCCTCCCAGTAACACCGTTATCCTCCCAGTGACACCGTTATCCTCCCAGTAACACCGTTATCCTCCCAGTTACACCGTTATCTTCCCAGTAACACCGTTATCTTCCCAGTAACACCGTTATCCTCCCAGTAACACCGTTATCCTCCCAGTAACACCGTTATCCTCCCAGTAACACCGTTATCCTCCCAGTAACACAGTTATCCTCCCAGTAACACCGTTATCCTCCCAGTAACACCGTTATCCTCCCAGTAACACCGTTATCCTCCCAGTAACACCGTTATCCTCCCAGTAACACCGTTATCCTCCCAGTAACACCGTTATCCTCCCAGTAACACCGTTATCCTACCAGTAACACCGTTATCCTCCCAGTAACACCATTGTCCTCTCAGTAACACCGTTATCCTCCCAGTAACACCGTTATCCTCCCAGTAACACCGTTATCCTCCCAGTAACACCATTGTCCTCCCAGTAACACCATTGTCCTCCCAGTAACACCGTTATCCTCCCAGTAACACCATTATCCTCCCAGTTTCCTGAGCCCATTGCTGAGGGGCCATTGCTACTCCCTCTGGAGGTCTCCGCTCACCGTCGCTAAATCTCGCCCCTTCTTTCTCTGTAACATTGCTAACATACAACTCTACTACTACCATGTGACCGCACGCCCTCATTCTCTCCCGTCAGGACTACTGTCACCTCCTCACTAGCCTCCCTGCCTCGCGACTCTACCCTTCAATCTATTCAGAAGTTTGCTGCGCGGATAACTTCTCCCTCCTCTCTGCCATCTTCTCTCCGAACTCTGCCGGCTCCCCATTAAACGCCACGTTCACCACGATCTTCTCCTATCGTTTCCGAAGGTTCTCCCCTCCTTATATCTCAGCTTTACGCTCTCGCTGTACTACTCCTTGCGCTCTCTACGCGCTCTCTACGCTCTACTCAGGCCTGTCTGCATCTCTCTCGGAGTCTCCCTCGCAATGTCCACCAAGCCTCTTCTCTCTGCAAAACCCATCAAACACTCCTCTTTAATTAGTCTGAAATGACCACTACAGTACGCTCTTATACACACGCCAACCACGCGTGTCCCCCACTGTGTCCCCCACTGTGTCCCCCACTGTGCCCCCCACTGTGTCCCCAACTGTGCCCCCCACTGTGTCCCCCACTGTGTCCCCCACTGTGCCCCCCACTGTGCCCCCCACTGTGTCCCCCACTGTGCCCCCCACTAGATTGTAAGCTCTTCAGGGCGGGCCCCCTGTCTCTCAGTGTTACATGTCTGTCTCCAGCTGTGTCCCCCGCGTGCCGGTTAGATTGTAAGCTCTTCAGGGTGGGCCCCTGTCTCTCAGTGTTACATGCCTGTCCCCCGCTGTGTCCCCCACGTGCCGGTTAGATTGTAAGCTCTTCAGGGTGGGCCCCTGTCTCTCAGTGTTACTGTACATGCCTGTCCCCCGCTGTGTCCCCCACGTGCCGGTTAGATTGTAAGCTCGTCAGGGCGGGCCGCCTGTCTCTCAGTGTTACATGCCTGTCCCCCGCTGTGTCCCCCACGTGCCGGTTAGATTGTAAGCTCTTCAGGGCGGGCCCCTGTCTCTCAGTGTTACATGTCTGTCTCCCGCTGTGTCCCCCGCGTGCCGGTTAGATTGTAAGCTCTTCAGGGCGGGCCCCTGTCTCTCAGTGTTACATGTCTGTCTCCCGCTGTGTCCCCCGCGTGCCGGTTAGATTGTAAGCTCTTCAGGGCGGGCCCCTGTCTCTCAGTGTTACATGCCTGTCTCCATGCCCTGGTCACGCCTGTATTAGTCTATCTGTGTACCCGTGATATGAGAGCGCTCACAGAGACAACTGTGAGACTAGAGCGACAGAGACAGCTGGCCCAGCACACACATTCCCAGACAGGGGGTGAGAAAGATAGGCAGAGACAGCTGGCGAGAGAGGGAGAGACAGCCGGCAGAGAGAGGGAGAGACAGCCGGCAGAGAGAGGGAGAGACAGCCGGCAGAGAGAGGGAGAGACAGCCGGCAGAGAGTGCTAACTGAGACTATTCCTGGCTTATCAGTGGAAGGAATGCAGCAGCTGGAGGCTGAGGAGTGGGCCCTCAGAACAGCCCTGTGGGACCCCCGCTCTGCACAAGGAATAGCTGGGACAGTCTAAGAGACAGCCCCAGAGAGAGGCAGTCTGAGAGACAGCCCCAGAGAGAGAGAGAGAGAGAGAGACAGTCTGAGAGACAGACCCAGAGAGAGAGAGAGACAGTCTGGGAGACAGACCCAGAGAGAGACAGTCTGAGAGACAGCCCCAGAAAGAGACAGTCTGAGAGACAGCCCCAGAGAGAGAGAGAGAGAGAGAGACAGTCTGAGAGACAGACCCAGAGAGAGAGAGAGACAGTCTGGGAGACAGACCCAGAGAGAGACAGTCTGAGAGACAGCCCCAGAGAGAGACAGTCTGAGAGACAGCCCCAGAGAGAGACAGTCTGAGAGACAGACCCAGAGAGAGAGAGAGACAGTCTGGGAGACAGACCCAGAGAGAGACAGTCTGAGAGACAGCCCCAGAGAGAGACAGTCTGAGAGACAGCCCCAGAGAGAGACAGTCTTAGAGACAGCCCCAGAGAGAGACAGTCTGAGAGAGACAGCCCCAGAGAGAGACAGTCTAAGAGACAGCCCCAGAGAGAGACAGTCTGAGAGAGACAGCCCCAGAGAGAGACAGTCTAAGAGACAGCCCCAGAGAGAGACAGTCTGAGAGAGACAGCCCCAGAGAGAGACAGTCTAAGAGACAGCCCCAGAGAGAGACAGTCTGAGAGACAGCCCCAGAGAGAGACAGTCTGAGAGACAGCCCCAGAGAGAGACAGTCTGAGAGAGACAGCCCAGAGAGAGACAGTCTGAGAGAGACAGTCTCAGAGACAGCCCAGAGAGAGACAGTCTGAGAGACAGCCCTAGAGAGAGAGAGAGAGAGAGAGAGAGAGAGAGAGAGAGAGAGAGAGAGAGAGAGAGGAGAGAGAGAGAGAGAGAGAGAGAGAGAGAGAGAGACAGTCTCAGAGACAGCCCCAGAGAGAGAGAGAGAGAGAGACACAGTCTCAGAGACAGCCCGAGAGAGAGAGAGAGAGAGAGAGAGAGAGAGAGAGAGAGAGAGAGAGAGAGAGAGAGAGAGAGAGAGAGAGACAGTCTGAGAGACAGCCCCAGAGAGAGAGGGAGAGAGAGAGAGAGACACAGTCTCAGAGACAGCCCCAGAGAGAGACAATCTGAGAGACAGTCTGAGAGAGACAGCCCCAGAGAGAGACAGTCTGAGAGAGACAGACCCAAAGAGAGAGACAGTCTGAGAGACAGACCCAGAGAGAGAGAGAGACAGTCTGGGAGACAGATCCAGAGAGAGACAGTCTGAGAGACAGACCCAGAGAGAGAGAGAGAGAGACAATCTGGGAGACAGACCCAGAGAGAGACAGTCTGAGAGACAGACCCAGAGAGAGAGAGACAGTCTGGGAGACAGACCCAGAGAGAGACAGTCTGAGAGACAGACCCAGAGAGAGAGAGACAGTCTGGGAGACAGACCCAGAGAGAGAGAGTGTATGAGACAGGGTCCCAGAGAGAGAGAGTGTGAGAGACAGACCCAGAGAGGGAGTGTGTGAGACAGGGTCCCAAAGAGAGAGAGTGTGAGAGACAGGGTCCCAGAGAGAGAGTGTGTGAGACAGGGTCCCAGAGAGAGAGAGTGTGAGAGACAGGGTCCCAGAGAGAGAGAGTGTGAGACAGGGTCCCAGAGAGAGAGTGTGTGGGACAGGGTCCCAGAGAGAGAGTGTGTGAGACAGGGTCCCAGAGAGAGAGAGTGTGAGACAGGGTCCCAGAGAGAGAGTGTGTGAGACAGGGTCC
>NW_027455155.1:0-44010 GCF_040206685.1 Ascaphus truei
TGGCTGCTTGCTTGCTGCCTGAGTTTCATGGCAGCCCAGACGAGTCGGCTAGCAGAGAAAAAGTGGGCGGTTCCTATGCAAATAAGCAGACGAAGCCTGGTGCCGGAAAAAGAACTGGAAGCATGTGCCTTTTTGGCTGTTTGCTGGCCATGCGGGCCCCCCAGCAGTGTGTGCGGCTGCTTTTCTTTACTCCATACAAAGTCTTTGGCTTTTGCATCCGTCGTCGTCGTCGCCGCCGCTGCTGCATAGACTCCCCGGGGCTGTGTCGGAAGGAGCGGAGGCAGGCACGCTGGCCTGCTGGGGAGGAGGCGAGCGGGCAGCCAGCGGCTCCCTCTGCCCTTCTCCCTAAAGCGTAGCGCCCCTGGCCGTCGGGCGGCGCTCAGGCGGGGGCCCATTTCTGGTTATCGCTTCTCGGCCTTTTGGCTAAGATCAAGTGTAGTATCTGTTCTTATCAGTTTAATATCTGATACGTCCCCTATCTGAGGGACCATATATTAAATGGATTTTTAGAACAGGGAGATGGAAGAAGAGCTTGCTCTGTCCACTCCACGCATTGACCTGGTATTGCAGTACCTCCAGGACCGGTGCACTTCCCTTTGGGGATATTTGGCTTGTATCAAAAAATAGAAACAAATGACTGTCTGACAGAAAAAAAACAAACATGCATTTTTGGCTCTTTCTTTTGCAAAGAAAGAAGAAGATGAAATGACGACAAAATAAAGCCTCCTTCTTTTTGCTGTGTCTTGTTTGCTCTTTTGCGTGGCTTCTTACTTTCTTTTCTTTTCAGCTCCTCCTCGCATGGAGCAGGAGTGCCGCCTGCTGCCTAGCCTAATTCAGTCCGAACGAGCAGATGCCTAAGAAACTCCTGTTGAAGCTGTATCCAAATAGCCTGCATAGCAAACACTGCAGCAGCAAGCAGCAAGCAGCAAATGCCTTGACTTGCTGGCTTCTTGTCACAATGGCTGGCTGGCTGAAATGACCTGAACTGAAAAGCCCAGCCACTGGCTGCTTGCTTGCTGCCTGAGTTTCATGGCAGCCCAGACGAGTCGGCTAGCAGAGAAAAAGTGGGCGGTTCCTATGCAAATAAGCAGACGAAGCCTGGTGCCGGAAAAAGAACTGGAAGCATGTGCCTTTTTGGCTGTTTGCTGGCCATGCGGGCCCCCAGCAGTGTGTGCGGCTGCTTTTCTTTACTCCATACAAAGTCTTTGGCTTTTGCATCCGTCGTCGTCGTCGCCGCCGCTGCTGCATAGACTCCCCGGGGCTGTGTCGGAAGGAGCGGAGGCAGGCACGCTGGCCTGCTGGGGGAGGAGGCGAGCGGGCAGCCAGCGGCTCCCTCTGCCCTTCTCCCTAAAGCGTAGCGCCCCTGGCCGTCGGGCGGCGCTCAGGCGGGGGCCCATTTCTGGTTATCGCTTCTCGGCCTTTTGGCTAAGATCAAGTGTAGTATCTGTTCTTATCAGTTTAATATCTGATACGTCCCCTATCTGGGGACCATATATTAAATGGATTTTTAGAACAGGGAGATGGAAGAAGAGCTTGCTCTGTCCACTCCACGCATTGACCTGGTATTGCAGTACCTCCAGGACCGGTGCACTTCCCTTTGGGGATATTTGGCTTGTATCAAAAAATAGAAACAAATGACTGTCTGACAGAAAAAAAACAAACATGCATTTTTGGCTCTTTCTTTTGCAAAGAAAGAAGAAGATGAAATGACGACAAAATAAAGCCTCCTTCTTTTTGCTGTGTCTTGTTTGCTCTTTTGCGTGGCTTCTTACTTTCTTTTCTTTTCAGCTCCTCCTCGCATGGAGCAGGAGTGCCGCCTGCTGCCTAGCCTAATTCAGTCCGAACGAGCAGATGCCTAAGAAACTCCTGTTGAAGCTGTATCCAAATAGCCTGCATAGCAAACACTGCAGCAGCAAGCAGCAAGCAGCAAATGCCTTGACTTGCTGGCTTCTTGTCACAATGGCTGGCTGGCTGAAATGACCTGAACTGAAAAGCCCAGCCACTGGCTGCTTGCTTGCTGCCTGAGTTTCATGGCAGCCCAGACGAGTCGGCTAGCAGAGAAAAAGTGGGCGGTTCCTATGCAAATAAGCAGACGAAGCCTGGTGCCGGAAAAAGAACTGGAAGCATGTGCCTTTTTGGCTGTTTGCTGGCCATGCGGGCCCCCCAGCAGTGTGTGCGGCTGCTTTTCTTTACTCCATACAAAGTCTTTGGCTTTTGCATCCGTCGTCGTCGTCGCCGCCGCTGCTGCATAGACTCCCCGGGGCTGTGTCGGAAGGAGCGGAGGCAGGCACGCTGGCCTGCTGGGGGAGGAGGCGAGCGGGCAGCCAGCGGCTCCCTCTGCCCTTCTCCCTAAAGCGTAGCGCCCCTGGCCGTCGGGCGGCGCTCAGGCGGGGGCCCATTTCTGGTTATCGCTTCTCGGCCTTTTGGCTAAGATCAAGTGTAGTATCTGTTCTTATCAGTTTAATATCTGATACGTCCCCTATCTGGGGACCATATATTAAATGGATTTTTAGAACAGGGAGATGGAAGAAGAGCTTGCTCTGTCCACTCCACGCATTGACCTGGTATTGCAGTACCTCCAGGACCGGTGCACTTCCCTTTGGGGATATTTGGCTTGTATCAAAAAATAGAAACAAATGACTGTCTGACAGAAAAAAAACAAACATGCATTTTTGGCTCTTTCTTTTGCAAAGAAAGAAGAAGATGAAATGACGACAAAATAAAGCCTCCTTCTTTTTGCTGTGTCTTGTTTGCTCTTTTGCGTGGCTTCTTACTTTCTTTTCTTTTCAGCTCCTCCTCGCATGGAGCAGGAGTGCCGCCTGCTGCCTAGCCTAATTCAGTCCGAACGAGCAGATGCCTAAGAAACTCCTGTTGAAGCTGTATCCAAATAGCCTGCATAGCAAACACTGCAGCAGCAAGCAGCAAGCAGCAAATGCCTTGACTTGCTGGCTTCTTGTCACAATGGCTGGCTGGCTGAAATGACCTGAACTGAAAAGCCCAGCCACTGGCTGCTTGCTTGCTGCCTGAGTTTCATGGCAGCCCAGACGAGTCGGCTAGCAGAGAAAAAGTGGGCGGTTCCTATGCAAATAAGCAGACGAAGCCTGGTGCCGGAAAAAGAACTGGAAGCATGTGCCTTTTTGGCTGTTTGCTGGCCATGCGGGCCCCCCAGCAGTGTGTGCGGCTGCTTTTCTTTACTCCATACAAAGTCTTTGGCTTTTGCATCCGTCGTCGTCGTCGCCGCCGCTGCTGCATAGACTCCCCGGGGCTGTGTCGGAAGGAGCGGAGGCAGGCACGCTGGCCTGCTGGGGGAGGAGGCGAGCGGGCAGCCAGCGGCTCCCTCTGCCCTTCTCCCTAAAGCGTAGCGCCCCTGGCCGTCGGGCGGCGCTCAGGCGGGGGCCCATTTCTGGTTATCGCTTCTCGGCCTTTTGGCTAAGATCAAGTGTAGTATCTGTTCTTATCAGTTTAATATCTGATACGTCCCCTATCTGGGGACCATATATTAAATGGATTTTTAGAACAGGGAGATGGAAGAAGAGCTTGCTCTGTCCACTCCACGCATTGACCTGGTATTGCAGTACCTCCAGGACCGGTGCACTTCCCTTTGGGGATATTTGGCTTGTATCAAAAAATAGAAACAAATGACTGTCTGACAGAAAAAAAACAAACATGCATTTTTGGCTCTTTCTTTTGCAAAGAAAGAAGAAGATGAAATGACGACAAAATAAAGCCTCCTTCTTTTTGCTGTGTCTTGTTTGCTCTTTTGCGTGGCTTCTTACTTTCTTTTCTTTTCAGCTCCTCCTCGCATGGAGCAGGAGTGCCGCCTGCTGCCTAGCCTAATTCAGTCCGAACGAGCAGATGCCTAAGAAACTCCTGTTGAAGCTGTATCCAAATAGCCTGCATAGCAAACACTGCAGCAGCAAGCAGCAAGCAGCAAATGCCTTGACTTGCTGGCTTCTTGTCACAATGGCTGGCTGGCTGAAATGACCTGAACTGAAAAGCCCAGCCACTGGCTGCTTGCTTGCTGCCTGAGTTTCATGGCAGCCCAGACGAGTCGGCTAGCAGAGAAAAAGTGGGCGGTTCCTATGCAAATAAGCAGACGAAGCCTGGTGCCGGAAAAAGAACTGGAAGCATGTGCCTTTTTGGCTGTTTGCTGGCCATGCGGGCCCCCCAGCAGTGTGTGCGGCTGCTTTTCTTTACTCCATACAAAGTCTTTGGCTTTTGCATCCGTCGTCGTCGTCGCCGCCGCTGCTGCATAGACTCCCCGGGGCTGTGTCGGAAGGAGCGGAGGCAGGCACGCTGGCCTGCTGGGGGAGGAGGCGAGCGGGCAGCCAGCGGCTCCCTCTGCCCTTCTCCCTAAAGCGTAGCGCCCCTGGCCGTCGGGCGGCGCTCAGGCGGGGGCCCATTTCTGGTTATCGCTTCTCGGCCTTTTGGCTAAGATCAAGTGTAGTATCTGTTCTTATCAGTTTAATATCTGATACGTCCCCTATCTGGGGACCATATATTAAATGGATTTTTAGAACAGGGAGATGGAAGAAGAGCTTGCTCTGTCCACTCCACGCATTGACCTGGTATTGCAGTACCTCCAGGACCGGTGCACTTCCCTTTGGGGATATTTGGCTTGTATCAAAAAATAGAAACAAATGACTGTCTGACAGAAAAAAAACAAACATGCATTTTTGGCTCTTTCTTTTGCAAAGAAAGAAGAAGATGAAATGACGACAAAATAAAGCCTCCTTCTTTTTGCTGTGTCTTGTTTGCTCTTTTGCGTGGCTTCTTACTTTCTTTTCTTTTCAGCTCCTCCTCGCATGGAGCAGGAGTGCCGCCTGCTGCCTAGCCTAATTCAGTCCGAACGAGCAGATGCCTAAGAAACTCCTGTTGAAGCTGTATCCAAATAGCCTGCATAGCAAACACTGCAGCAGCAAGCAGCAAGCAGCAAATGCCTTGACTTGCTGGCTTCTTGTCACAATGGCTGGCTGGCTGAAATGACCTGAACTGAAAAGCCCAGCCACTGGCTGCTTGCTTGCTGCCTGAGTTTCATGGCAGCCCAGACGAGTCGGCTAGCAGAGAAAAAGTGGGCGGTTCCTATGCAAATAAGCAGACGAAGCCTGGTGCCGGAAAAAGAACTGGAAGCATGTGCCTTTTTGGCTGTTTGCTGGCCATGCGGGCCCCCCAGCAGTGTGTGCGGCTGCTTTTCTTTACTCCATACAAAGTCTTTGGCTTTTGCATCCGTCGTCGTCGTCGCCGCCGCTGCTGCATAGACTCCCCGGGGCTGTGTCGGAAGGAGCGGAGGCAGGCACGCTGGCCTGCTGGGGGAGGAGGCGAGCGGGCAGCCAGCGGCTCCCTCTGCCCTTCTCCCTAAAGCGTAGCGCCCCTGGCCGTCGGGCGGCGCTCAGGCGGGGGCCCATTTCTGGTTATCGCTTCTCGGCCTTTTGGCTAAGATCAAGTGTAGTATCTGTTCTTATCAGTTTAATATCTGATACGTCCCCTATCTGGGGACCATATATTAAATGGATTTTTAGAACAGGGAGATGGAAGAAGAGCTTGCTCTGTCCACTCCACGCATTGACCTGGTATTGCAGTACCTCCAGGACCGGTGCACTTCCCTTTGGGGATATTTGGCTTGTATCAAAAAATAGAAACAAATGACTGTCTGACAGAAAAAAAACAAACATGCATTTTTGGCTCTTTCTTTTGCAAAGAAAGAAGAAGATGAAATGACGACAAAATAAAGCCTCCTTCTTTTTGCTGTGTCTTGTTTGCTCTTTTGCGTGGCTTCTTACTTTCTTTTCTTTTCAGCTCCTCCTCGCATGGAGCAGGAGTGCCGCCTGCTGCCTAGCCTAATTCAGTCCGAACGAGCAGATGCCTAAGAAACTCCTGTTGAAGCTGTATCCAAATAGCCTGCATAGCAAACACTGCAGCAGCAAGCAGCAAGCAGCAAATGCCTTGACTTGCTGGCTTCTTGTCACAATGGCTGGCTGGCTGAAATGACCTGAACTGAAAAGCCCAGCCACTGGCTGCTTGCTTGCTGCCTGAGTTTCATGGCAGCCCAGACGAGTCGGCTAGCAGAGAAAAAGTGGGCGGTTCCTATGCAAATAAGCAGACGAAGCCTGGTGCCGGAAAAAGAACTGGAAGCATGTGCCTTTTTGGCTGTTTGCTGGCCATGCGGGCCCCCCAGCAGTGTGTGCGGCTGCTTTTCTTTACTCCATACAAAGTCTTTGGCTTTTGCATCCGTCGTCGTCGTCGCCGCCGCTGCTGCATAGACTCCCCGGGGCTGTGTCGGAAGGAGCGGAGGCAGGCACGCTGGCCTGCTGGGGGAGGAGGCGAGCGGGCAGCCAGCGGCTCCCTCTGCCCTTCTCCCTAAAGCGTAGCGCCCCTGGCCGTCGGGCGGCGCTCAGGCGGGGGCCCATTTCTGGTTATCGCTTCTCGGCCTTTTGGCTAAGATCAAGTGTAGTATCTGTTCTTATCAGTTTAATATCTGATACGTCCCCTATCTGGGGACCATATATTAAATGGATTTTTAGAACAGGGAGATGGAAGAAGAGCTTGCTCTGTCCACTCCACGCATTGACCTGGTATTGCAGTACCTCCAGGACCGGTGCACTTCCCTTTGGGGATATTTGGCTTGTATCAAAAAATAGAAACAAATGACTGTCTGACAGAAAAAAAACAAACATGCATTTTTGGCTCTTTCTTTTGCAAAGAAAGAAGAAGATGAAATGACGACAAAATAAAGCCTCCTTCTTTTTGCTGTGTCTTGTTTGCTCTTTTGCGTGGCTTCTTACTTTCTTTTCTTTTCAGCTCCTCCTCGCATGGAGCAGGAGTGCCGCCTGCTGCCTAGCCTAATTCAGTCCGAACGAGCAGATGCCTAAGAAACTCCTGTTGAAGCTGTATCCAAATAGCCTGCATAGCAAACACTGCAGCAGCAAGCAGCAAGCAGCAAATGCCTTGACTTGCTGGCTTCTTGTCACAATGGCTGGCTGGCTGAAATGACCTGAACTGAAAAGCCCAGCCACTGGCTGCTTGCTTGCTGCCTGAGTTTCATGGCAGCCCAGACGAGTCGGCTAGCAGAGAAAAAGTGGGCGGTTCCTATGCAAATAAGCAGACGAAGCCTGGTGCCGGAAAAAGAACTGGAAGCATGTGCCTTTTTGGCTGTTTGCTGGCCATGCGGGCCCCCCAGCAGTGTGTGCGGCTGCTTTTCTTTACTCCATACAAAGTCTTTGGCTTTTGCATCCGTCGTCGTCGTCGCCGCCGCTGCTGCATAGACTCCCCGGGGCTGTGTCGGAAGGAGCGGAGGCAGGCACGCTGGCCTGCTGGGGGAGGAGGCGAGCGGGCAGCCAGCGGCTCCCTCTGCCCTTCTCCCTAAAGCGTAGCGCCCCTGGCCGTCGGGCGGCGCTCAGGCGGGGGCCCATTTCTGGTTATCGCTTCTCGGCCTTTTGGCTAAGATCAAGTGTAGTATCTGTTCTTATCAGTTTAATATCTGATACGTCCCCTATCTGGGGACCATATATTAAATGGATTTTTAGAACAGGGAGATGGAAGAAGAGCTTGCTCTGTCCACTCCACGCATTGACCTGGTATTGCAGTACCTCCAGGACCGGTGCACTTCCCTTTGGGGATATTTGGCTTGTATCAAAAAATAGAAACAAATGACTGTCTGACAGAAAAAAAACAAACATGCATTTTTGGCTCTTTCTTTTGCAAAGAAAGAAGAAGATGAAATGACGACAAAATAAAGCCTCCTTCTTTTTGCTGTGTCTTGTTTGCTCTTTTGCGTGGCTTCTTACTTTCTTTTCTTTTCAGCTCCTCCTCGCATGGAGCAGGAGTGCCGCCTGCTGCCTAGCCTAATTCAGTCCGAACGAGCAGATGCCTAAGAAACTCCTGTTGAAGCTGTATCCAAATAGCCTGCATAGCAAACACTGCAGCAGCAAGCAGCAAGCAGCAAATGCCTTGACTTGCTGGCTTCTTGTCACAATGGCTGGCTGGCTGAAATGACCTGAACTGAAAAGCCCAGCCACTGGCTGCTTGCTTGCTGCCTGAGTTTCATGGCAGCCCAGACGAGTCGGCTAGCAGAGAAAAAGTGGGCGGTTCCTATGCAAATAAGCAGACGAAGCCTGGTGCCGGAAAAAGAACTGGAAGCATGTGCCTTTTTGGCTGTTTGCTGGCCATGCGGGCCCCCCAGCAGTGTGTGCGGCTGCTTTTCTTTACTCCATACAAAGTCTTTGGCTTTTGCATCCGTCGTCGTCGTCGCCGCCGCTGCTGCATAGACTCCCCGGGGCTGTGTCGGAAGGAGCGGAGGCAGGCACGCTGGCCTGCTGGGGGAGGAGGCGAGCGGGCAGCCAGCGGCTCCCTCTGCCCTTCTCCCTAAAGCGTAGCGCCCCTGGCCGTCGGGCGGCGCTCAGGCGGGGGCCCATTTCTGGTTATCGCTTCTCGGCCTTTTGGCTAAGATCAAGTGTAGTATCTGTTCTTATCAGTTTAATATCTGATACGTCCCCTATCTGGGGACCATATATTAAATGGATTTTTAGAACAGGGAGATGGAAGAAGAGCTTGCTCTGTCCACTCCACGCATTGACCTGGTATTGCAGTACCTCCAGGACCGGTGCACTTCCCTTTGGGGATATTTGGCTTGTATCAAAAAATAGAAACAAATGACTGTCTGACAGAAAAAAAACAAACATGCATTTTTGGCTCTTTCTTTTGCAAAGAAAGAAGAAGATGAAATGACGACAAAATAAAGCCTCCTTCTTTTTGCTGTGTCTTGTTTGCTCTTTTGCGTGGCTTCTTACTTTCTTTTCTTTTCAGCTCCTCCTCGCATGGAGCAGGAGTGCCGCCTGCTGCCTAGCCTAATTCAGTCCGAACGAGCAGATGCCTAAGAAACTCCTGTTGAAGCTGTATCCAAATAGCCTGCATAGCAAACACTGCAGCAGCAAGCAGCAAGCAGCAAATGCCTTGACTTGCTGGCTTCTTGTCACAATGGCTGGCTGGCTGAAATGACCTGAACTGAAAAGCCCAGCCACTGGCTGCTTGCTTGCTGCCTGAGTTTCATGGCAGCCCAGACGAGTCGGCTAGCAGAGAAAAAGTGGGCGGTTCCTATGCAAATAAGCAGACGAAGCCTGGTGCCGGAAAAAGAACTGGAAGCATGTGCCTTTTTGGCTGTTTGCTGGCCATGCGGGCCCCCCAGCAGTGTGTGCGGCTGCTTTTCTTTACTCCATACAAAGTCTTTGGCTTTTGCATCCGTCGTCGTCGTCGCCGCCGCTGCTGCATAGACTCCCCGGGGCTGTGTCGGAAGGAGCGGAGGCAGGCACGCTGGCCTGCTGGGGGAGGAGGCGAGCGGGCAGCCAGCGGCTCCCTCTGCCCTTCTCCCTAAAGCGTAGCGCCCCTGGCCGTCGGGCGGCGCTCAGGCGGGGGCCCATTTCTGGTTATCGCTTCTCGGCCTTTTGGCTAAGATCAAGTGTAGTATCTGTTCTTATCAGTTTAATATCTGATACGTCCCCTATCTGGGGACCATATATTAAATGGATTTTTAGAACAGGGAGATGGAAGAAGAGCTTGCTCTGTCCACTCCACGCATTGACCTGGTATTGCAGTACCTCCAGGACCGGTGCACTTCCCTTTGGGGATATTTGGCTTGTATCAAAAAATAGAAACAAATGACTGTCTGACAGAAAAAAAACAAACATGCATTTTTGGCTCTTTCTTTTGCAAAGAAAGAAGAAGATGAAATGACGACAAAATAAAGCCTCCTTCTTTTTGCTGTGTCTTGTTTGCTCTTTTGCGTGGCTTCTTACTTTCTTTTCTTTTCAGCTCCTCCTCGCATGGAGCAGGAGTGCCGCCTGCTGCCTAGCCTAATTCAGTCCGAACGAGCAGATGCCTAAGAAACTCCTGTTGAAGCTGTATCCAAATAGCCTGCATAGCAAACACTGCAGCAGCAAGCAGCAAGCAGCAAATGCCTTGACTTGCTGGCTTCTTGTCACAATGGCTGGCTGGCTGAAATGACCTGAACTGAAAAGCCCAGCCACTGGCTGCTTGCTTGCTGCCTGAGTTTCATGGCAGCCCAGACGAGTCGGCTAGCAGAGAAAAAGTGGGCGGTTCCTATGCAAATAAGCAGACGAAGCCTGGTGCCGGAAAAAGAACTGGAAGCATGTGCCTTTTTGGCTGTTTGCTGGCCATGCGGGCCCCCCAGCAGTGTGTGCGGCTGCTTTTCTTTACTCCATACAAAGTCTTTGGCTTTTGCATCCGTCGTCGTCGTCGCCGCCGCTGCTGCATAGACTCCCCGGGGCTGTGTCGGAAGGAGCGGAGGCAGGCACGCTGGCCTGCTGGGGGAGGAGGCGAGCGGGCAGCCAGCGGCTCCCTCTGCCCTTCTCCCTAAAGCGTAGCGCCCCTGGCCGTCGGGCGGCGCTCAGGCGGGGGCCCATTTCTGGTTATCGCTTCTCGGCCTTTTGGCTAAGATCAAGTGTAGTATCTGTTCTTATCAGTTTAATATCTGATACGTCCCCTATCTGGGGACCATATATTAAATGGATTTTTAGAACAGGGAGATGGAAGAAGAGCTTGCTCTGTCCACTCCACGCATTGACCTGGTATTGCAGTACCTCCAGGACCGGTGCACTTCCCTTTGGGGATATTTGGCTTGTATCAAAAAATAGAAACAAATGACTGTCTGACAGAAAAAAAACAAACATGCATTTTTGGCTCTTTCTTTTGCAAAGAAAGAAGAAGATGAAATGACGACAAAATAAAGCCTCCTTCTTTTTGCTGTGTCTTGTTTGCTCTTTTGCGTGGCTTCTTACTTTCTTTTCTTTTCAGCTCCTCCTCGCATGGAGCAGGAGTGCCGCCTGCTGCCTAGCCTAATTCAGTCCGAACGAGCAGATGCCTAAGAAACTCCTGTTGAAGCTGTATCCAAATAGCCTGCATAGCAAACACTGCAGCAGCAAGCAGCAAGCAGCAAATGCCTTGACTTGCTGGCTTCTTGTCACAATGGCTGGCTGGCTGAAATGACCTGAACTGAAAAGCCCAGCCACTGGCTGCTTGCTTGCTGCCTGAGTTTCATGGCAGCCCAGACGAGTCGGCTAGCAGAGAAAAAGTGGGCGGTTCCTATGCAAATAAGCAGACGAAGCCTGGTGCCGGAAAAAGAACTGGAAGCATGTGCCTTTTTGGCTGTTTGCTGGCCATGCGGGCCCCCCAGCAGTGTGTGCGGCTGCTTTTCTTTACTCCATACAAAGTCTTTGGCTTTTGCATCCGTCGTCGTCGTCGCCGCCGCTGCTGCATAGACTCCCCGGGGCTGTGTCGGAAGGAGCGGAGGCAGGCACGCTGGCCTGCTGGGGGAGGAGGCGAGCGGGCAGCCAGCGGCTCCCTCTGCCCTTCTCCCTAAAGCGTAGCGCCCCTGGCCGTCGGGCGGCGCTCAGGCGGGGGCCCATTTCTGGTTATCGCTTCTCGGCCTTTTGGCTAAGATCAAGTGTAGTATCTGTTCTTATCAGTTTAATATCTGATACGTCCCCTATCTGGGGACCATATATTAAATGGATTTTTAGAACAGGGAGATGGAAGAAGAGCTTGCTCTGTCCACTCCACGCATTGACCTGGTATTGCAGTACCTCCAGGACCGGTGCACTTCCCTTTGGGGATATTTGGCTTGTATCAAAAAATAGAAACAAATGACTGTCTGACAGAAAAAAAACAAACATGCATTTTTGGCTCTTTCTTTTGCAAAGAAAGAAGAAGATGAAATGACGACAAAATAAAGCCTCCTTCTTTTTGCTGTGTCTTGTTTGCTCTTTTGCGTGGCTTCTTACTTTCTTTTCTTTTCAGCTCCTCCTCGCATGGAGCAGGAGTGCCGCCTGCTGCCTAGCCTAATTCAGTCCGAACGAGCAGATGCCTAAGAAACTCCTGTTGAAGCTGTATCCAAATAGCCTGCATAGCAAACACTGCAGCAGCAAGCAGCAAGCAGCAAATGCCTTGACTTGCTGGCTTCTTGTCACAATGGCTGGCTGGCTGAAATGACCTGAACTGAAAAGCCCAGCCACTGGCTGCTTGCTTGCTGCCTGAGTTTCATGGCAGCCCAGACGAGTCGGCTAGCAGAGAAAAAGTGGGCGGTTCCTATGCAAATAAGCAGACGAAGCCTGGTGCCGGAAAAAGAACTGGAAGCATGTGCCTTTTTGGCTGTTTGCTGGCCATGCGGGCCCCCCAGCAGTGTGTGCGGCTGCTTTTCTTTACTCCATACAAAGTCTTTGGCTTTTGCATCCGTCGTCGTCGTCGCCGCCGCTGCTGCATAGACTCCCCGGGGCTGTGTCGGAAGGAGCGGAGGCAGGCACGCTGGCCTGCTGGGGGAGGAGGCGAGCGGGCAGCCAGCGGCTCCCTCTGCCCTTCTCCCTAAAGCGTAGCGCCCCTGGCCGTCGGGCGGCGCTCAGGCGGGGGCCCATTTCTGGTTATCGCTTCTCGGCCTTTTGGCTAAGATCAAGTGTAGTATCTGTTCTTATCAGTTTAATATCTGATACGTCCCCTATCTGGGGACCATATATTAAATGGATTTTTAGAACAGGGAGATGGAAGAAGAGCTTGCTCTGTCCACTCCACGCATTGACCTGGTATTGCAGTACCTCCAGGACCGGTGCACTTCCCTTTGGGGATATTTGGCTTGTATCAAAAAATAGAAACAAATGACTGTCTGACAGAAAAAAAACAAACATGCATTTTTGGCTCTTTCTTTTGCAAAGAAAGAAGAAGATGAAATGACGACAAAATAAAGCCTCCTTCTTTTTGCTGTGTCTTGTTTGCTCTTTTGCGTGGCTTCTTACTTTCTTTTCTTTTCAGCTCCTCCTCGCATGGAGCAGGAGTGCCGCCTGCTGCCTAGCCTAATTCAGTCCGAACGAGCAGATGCCTAAGAAACTCCTGTTGAAGCTGTATCCAAATAGCCTGCATAGCAAACACTGCAGCAGCAAGCAGCAAGCAGCAAATGCCTTGACTTGCTGGCTTCTTGTCACAATGGCTGGCTGGCTGAAATGACCTGAACTGAAAAGCCCAGCCACTGGCTGCTTGCTTGCTGCCTGAGTTTCATGGCAGCCCAGACGAGTCGGCTAGCAGAGAAAAAGTGGGCGGTTCCTATGCAAATAAGCAGACGAAGCCTGGTGCCGGAAAAAGAACTGGAAGCATGTGCCTTTTTGGCTGTTTGCTGGCCATGCGGGCCCCCCAGCAGTGTGTGCGGCTGCTTTTCTTTACTCCATACAAAGTCTTTGGCTTTTGCATCCGTCGTCGTCGTCGCCGCCGCTGCTGCATAGACTCCCCGGGGCTGTGTCGGAAGGAGCGGAGGCAGGCACGCTGGCCTGCTGGGGGAGGAGGCGAGCGGGCAGCCAGCGGCTCCCTCTGCCCTTCTCCCTAAAGCGTAGCGCCCCTGGCCGTCGGGCGGCGCTCAGGCGGGGGCCCATTTCTGGTTATCGCTTCTCGGCCTTTTGGCTAAGATCAAGTGTAGTATCTGTTCTTATCAGTTTAATATCTGATACGTCCCCTATCTGGGGACCATATATTAAATGGATTTTTAGAACAGGGAGATGGAAGAAGAGCTTGCTCTGTCCACTCCACGCATTGACCTGGTATTGCAGTACCTCCAGGACCGGTGCACTTCCCTTTGGGGATATTTGGCTTGTATCAAAAAATAGAAACAAATGACTGTCTGACAGAAAAAAAACAAACATGCATTTTTGGCTCTTTCTTTTGCAAAGAAAGAAGAAGATGAAATGACGACAAAATAAAGCCTCCTTCTTTTTGCTGTGTCTTGTTTGCTCTTTTGCGTGGCTTCTTACTTTCTTTTCTTTTCAGCTCCTCCTCGCATGGAGCAGGAGTGCCGCCTGCTGCCTAGCCTAATTCAGTCCGAACGAGCAGATGCCTAAGAAACTCCTGTTGAAGCTGTATCCAAATAGCCTGCATAGCAAACACTGCAGCAGCAAGCAGCAAGCAGCAAATGCCTTGACTTGCTGGCTTCTTGTCACAATGGCTGGCTGGCTGAAATGACCTGAACTGAAAAGCCCAGCCACTGGCTGCTTGCTTGCTGCCTGAGTTTCATGGCAGCCCAGACGAGTCGGCTAGCAGAGAAAAAGTGGGCGGTTCCTATGCAAATAAGCAGACGAAGCCTGGTGCCGGAAAAAGAACTGGAAGCATGTGCCTTTTTGGCTGTTTGCTGGCCATGCGGGCCCCCCAGCAGTGTGTGCGGCTGCTTTTCTTTACTCCATACAAAGTCTTTGGCTTTTGCATCCGTCGTCGTCGTCGCCGCCGCTGCTGCATAGACTCCCCGGGGCTGTGTCGGAAGGAGCGGAGGCAGGCACGCTGGCCTGCTGGGGGAGGAGGCGAGCGGGCAGCCAGCGGCTCCCTCTGCCCTTCTCCCTAAAGCGTAGCGCCCCTGGCCGTCGGGCGGCGCTCAGGCGGGGGCCCATTTCTGGTTATCGCTTCTCGGCCTTTTGGCTAAGATCAAGTGTAGTATCTGTTCTTATCAGTTTAATATCTGATACGTCCCCTATCTGGGGACCATATATTAAATGGATTTTTAGAACAGGGAGATGGAAGAAGAGCTTGCTCTGTCCACTCCACGCATTGACCTGGTATTGCAGTACCTCCAGGACCGGTGCACTTCCCTTTGGGGATATTTGGCTTGTATCAAAAAATAGAAACAAATGACTGTCTGACAGAAAAAAAACAAACATGCATTTTTGGCTCTTTCTTTTGCAAAGAAAGAAGAAGATGAAATGACGACAAAATAAAGCCTCCTTCTTTTTGCTGTGTCTTGTTTGCTCTTTTGCGTGGCTTCTTACTTTCTTTTCTTTTCAGCTCCTCCTCGCATGGAGCAGGAGTGCCGCCTGCTGCCTAGCCTAATTCAGTCCGAACGAGCAGATGCCTAAGAAACTCCTGTTGAAGCTGTATCCAAATAGCCTGCATAGCAAACACTGCAGCAGCAAGCAGCAAGCAGCAAATGCCTTGACTTGCTGGCTTCTTGTCACAATGGCTGGCTGGCTGAAATGACCTGAACTGAAAAGCCCAGCCACTGGCTGCTTGCTTGCTGCCTGAGTTTCATGGCAGCCCAGACGAGTCGGCTAGCAGAGAAAAAGTGGGCGGTTCCTATGCAAATAAGCAGACGAAGCCTGGTGCCGGAAAAAGAACTGGAAGCATGTGCCTTTTTGGCTGTTTGCTGGCCATGCGGGCCCCCCAGCAGTGTGTGCGGCTGCTTTTCTTTACTCCATACAAAGTCTTTGGCTTTTGCATCCGTCGTCGTCGTCGCCGCCGCTGCTGCATAGACTCCCCGGGGCTGTGTCGGAAGGAGCGGAGGCAGGCACGCTGGCCTGCTGGGGGAGGAGGCGAGCGGGCAGCCAGCGGCTCCCTCTGCCCTTCTCCCTAAAGCGTAGCGCCCCTGGCCGTCGGGCGGCGCTCAGGCGGGGGCCCATTTCTGGTTATCGCTTCTCGGCCTTTTGGCTAAGATCAAGTGTAGTATCTGTTCTTATCAGTTTAATATCTGATACGTCCCCTATCTGGGGACCATATATTAAATGGATTTTTAGAACAGGGAGATGGAAGAAGAGCTTGCTCTGTCCACTCCACGCATTGACCTGGTATTGCAGTACCTCCAGGACCGGTGCACTTCCCTTTGGGGATATTTGGCTTGTATCAAAAAATAGAAACAAATGACTGTCTGACAGAAAAAAAACAAACATGCATTTTTGGCTCTTTCTTTTGCAAAGAAAGAAGAAGATGAAATGACGACAAAATAAAGCCTCCTTCTTTTTGCTGTGTCTTGTTTGCTCTTTTGCGTGGCTTCTTACTTTCTTTTCTTTTCAGCTCCTCCTCGCATGGAGCAGGAGTGCCGCCTGCTGCCTAGCCTAATTCAGTCCGAACGAGCAGATGCCTAAGAAACTCCTGTTGAAGCTGTATCCAAATAGCCTGCATAGCAAACACTGCAGCAGCAAGCAGCAAGCAGCAAATGCCTTGACTTGCTGGCTTCTTGTCACAATGGCTGGCTGGCTGAAATGACCTGAACTGAAAAGCCCAGCCACTGGCTGCTTGCTTGCTGCCTGAGTTTCATGGCAGCCCAGACGAGTCGGCTAGCAGAGAAAAAGTGGGCGGTTCCTATGCAAATAAGCAGACGAAGCCTGGTGCCGGAAAAAGAACTGGAAGCATGTGCCTTTTTGGCTGTTTGCTGGCCATGCGGGCCCCCCAGCAGTGTGTGCGGCTGCTTTTCTTTACTCCATACAAAGTCTTTGGCTTTTGCATCCGTCGTCGTCGTCGCCGCCGCTGCTGCATAGACTCCCCGGGGCTGTGTCGGAAGGAGCGGAGGCAGGCACGCTGGCCTGCTGGGGGAGGAGGCGAGCGGGCAGCCAGCGGCTCCCTCTGCCCTTCTCCCTAAAGCGTAGCGCCCCTGGCCGTCGGGCGGCGCTCAGGCGGGGGCCCATTTCTGGTTATCGCTTCTCGGCCTTTTGGCTAAGATCAAGTGTAGTATCTGTTCTTATCAGTTTAATATCTGATACGTCCCCTATCTGGGGACCATATATTAAATGGATTTTTAGAACAGGGAGATGGAAGAAGAGCTTGCTCTGTCCACTCCACGCATTGACCTGGTATTGCAGTACCTCCAGGACCGGTGCACTTCCCTTTGGGGATATTTGGCTTGTATCAAAAAATAGAAACAAATGACTGTCTGACAGAAAAAAAACAAACATGCATTTTTGGCTCTTTCTTTTGCAAAGAAAGAAGAAGATGAAATGACGACAAAATAAAGCCTCCTTCTTTTTGCTGTGTCTTGTTTGCTCTTTTGCGTGGCTTCTTACTTTCTTTTCTTTTCAGCTCCTCCTCGCATGGAGCAGGAGTGCCGCCTGCTGCCTAGCCTAATTCAGTCCGAACGAGCAGATGCCTAAGAAACTCCTGTTGAAGCTGTATCCAAATAGCCTGCATAGCAAACACTGCAGCAGCAAGCAGCAAGCAGCAAATGCCTTGACTTGCTGGCTTCTTGTCACAATGGCTGGCTGGCTGAAATGACCTGAACTGAAAAGCCCAGCCACTGGCTGCTTGCTTGCTGCCTGAGTTTCATGGCAGCCCAGACGAGTCGGCTAGCAGAGAAAAAGTGGGCGGTTCCTATGCAAATAAGCAGACGAAGCCTGGTGCCGGAAAAAGAACTGGAAGCATGTGCCTTTTTGGCTGTTTGCTGGCCATGCGGGCCCCCCAGCAGTGTGTGCGGCTGCTTTTCTTTACTCCATACAAAGTCTTTGGCTTTTGCATCCGTCGTCGTCGTCGCCGCGCGCTGCTGCATAGACTCCCCGGGGCTGTGTCGGAAGGAGCGGAGGCAGGCACGCTGGCCTGCTGGGGGAGGAGGCGAGCGGGCAGCCAGCGGCTCCCTCTGCCCTTCTCCCTAAAGCGTAGCGCCCCTGGCCGTCGGGCGGCGCTCAGGCGGGGGCCCATTTCTGGTTATCGCTTCTCGGCCTTTTGGCTAAGATCAAGTGTAGTATCTGTTCTTATCAGTTTAATATCTGATACGTCCCCTATCTGGGGACCATATATTAAATGGATTTTTAGAACAGGGAGATGGAAGAAGAGCTTGCTCTGTCCACTCCACGCATTGACCTGGTATTGCAGTACCTCCAGGACCGGTGCACTTCCCTTTGGGGATATTTGGCTTGTATCAAAAAATAGAAACAAATGACTGTCTGACAGAAAAAAAACAAACATGCATTTTTGGCTCTTTCTTTTGCAAAGAAAGAAGAAGATGAAATGACGACAAAATAAAGCCTCCTTCTTTTTGCTGTGTCTTGTTTGCTCTTTTGCGTGGCTTCTTACTTTCTTTTCTTTTCAGCTCCTCCTCGCATGGAGCAGGAGTGCCGCCTGCTGCCTAGCCTAATTCAGTCCGAACGAGCAGATGCCTAAGAAACTCCTGTTGAAGCTGTATCCAAATAGCCTGCATAGCAAACACTGCAGCAGCAAGCAGCAAGCAGCAAATGCCTTGACTTGCTGGCTTCTTGTCACAATGGCTGGCTGGCTGAAATGACCTGAACTGAAAAGCCCAGCCACTGGCTGCTTGCTTGCTGCCTGAGTTTCATGGCAGCCCAGACGAGTCGGCTAGCAGAGAAAAAGTGGGCGGTTCCTATGCAAATAAGCAGACGAAGCCTGGTGCCGGAAAAAGAACTGGAAGCATGTGCCTTTTTGGCTGTTTGCTGGCCATGCGGGCCCCCCAGCAGTGTGTGCGGCTGCTTTTCTTTACTCCATACAAAGTCTTTGGCTTTTGCATCCGTCGTCGTCGTCGCCGCCGCTGCTGCATAGACTCCCCGGGGCTGTGTCGGAAGGAGCGGAGGCAGGCACGCTGGCCTGCTGGGGGAGGAGGCGAGCGGGCAGCCAGCGGCTCCCTCTGCCCTTCTCCCTAAAGCGTAGCGCCCCTGGCCGTCGGGCGGCGCTCAGGCGGGGGCCCATTTCTGGTTATCGCTTCTCGGCCTTTTGGCTAAGATCAAGTGTAGTATCTGTTCTTATCAGTTTAATATCTGATACGTCCCCTATCTGGGGACCATATATTAAATGGATTTTTAGAACAGGGAGATGGAAGAAGAGCTTGCTCTGTCCACTCCACGCATTGACCTGGTATTGCAGTACCTCCAGGACCGGTGCACTTCCCTTTGGGGATATTTGGCTTGTATCAAAAAATAGAAACAAATGACTGTCTGACAGAAAAAAAACAAACATGCATTTTTGGCTCTTTCTTTTGCAAAGAAAGAAGAAGATGAAATGACGACAAAATAAAGCCTCCTTCTTTTTGCTGTGTCTTGTTTGCTCTTTTGCGTGGCTTCTTACTTTCTTTTCTTTTCAGCTCCTCCTCGCATGGAGCAGGAGTGCCGCCTGCTGCCTAGCCTAATTCAGTCCGAACGAGCAGATGCCTAAGAAACTCCTGTTGAAGCTGTATCCAAATAGCCTGCATAGCAAACACTGCAGCAGCAAGCAGCAAGCAGCAAATGCCTTGACTTGCTGGCTTCTTGTCACAATGGCTGGCTGGCTGAAATGACCTGAACTGAAAAGCCCAGCCACTGGCTGCTTGCTTGCTGCCTGAGTTTCATGGCAGCCCAGACGAGTCGGCTAGCAGAGAAAAAGTGGGCGGTTCCTATGCAAATAAGCAGACGAAGCCTGGTGCCGGAAAAAGAACTGGAAGCATGTGCCTTTTTGGCTGTTTGCTGGCCATGCGGGCCCCCCAGCAGTGTGTGCGGCTGCTTTTCTTTACTCCATACAAAGTCTTTGGCTTTTGCATCCGTCGTCGTCGTCGCCGCCGCTGCTGCATAGACTCCCCGGGGCTGTGTCGGAAGGAGCGGAGGCAGGCACGCTGGCCTGCTGGGGGAGGAGGCGAGCGGGCAGCCAGCGGCTCCCTCTGCCCTTCTCCCTAAAGCGTAGCGCCCCTGGCCGTCGGGCGGCGCTCAGGCGGGGGCCCATTTCTGGTTATCGCTTCTCGGCCTTTTGGCTAAGATCAAGTGTAGTATCTGTTCTTATCAGTTTAATATCTGATACGTCCCCTATCTGGGGACCATATATTAAATGGATTTTTAGAACAGGGAGATGGAAGAAGAGCTTGCTCTGTCCACTCCACGCATTGACCTGGTATTGCAGTACCTCCAGGACCGGTGCACTTCCCTTTGGGGATATTTGGCTTGTATCAAAAAATAGAAACAAATGACTGTCTGACAGAAAAAAAACAAACATGCATTTTTGGCTCTTTCTTTTGCAAAGAAAGAAGAAGATGAAATGACGACAAAATAAAGCCTCCTTCTTTTTGCTGTGTCTTGTTTGCTCTTTTGCGTGGCTTCTTACTTTCTTTTCTTTTCAGCTCCTCCTCGCATGGAGCAGGAGTGCCGCCTGCTGCCTAGCCTAATTCAGTCCGAACGAGCAGATGCCTAAGAAACTCCTGTTGAAGCTGTATCCAAATAGCCTGCATAGCAAACACTGCAGCAGCAAGCAGCAAGCAGCAAATGCCTTGACTTGCTGGCTTCTTGTCACAATGGCTGGCTGGCTGAAATGACCTGAACTGAAAAGCCCAGCCACTGGCTGCTTGCTTGCTGCCTGAGTTTCATGGCAGCCCAGACGAGTCGGCTAGCAGAGAAAAAGTGGGCGGTTCCTATGCAAATAAGCAGACGAAGCCTGGTGCCGGAAAAAGAACTGGAAGCATGTGCCTTTTTGGCTGTTTGCTGGCCATGCGGGCCCCCCAGCAGTGTGTGCGGCTGCTTTTCTTTACTCCATACAAAGTCTTTGGCTTTTGCATCCGTCGTCGTCGTCGCCGCCGCTGCTGCATAGACTCCCCGGGGCTGTGTCGGAAGGAGCGGAGGCAGGCACGCTGGCCTGCTGGGGGAGGAGGCGAGCGGGCAGCCAGCGGCTCCCTCTGCCCTTCTCCCTAAAGCGTAGCGCCCCTGGCCGTCGGGCGGCGCTCAGGCGGGGGCCCATTTCTGGTTATCGCTTCTCGGCCTTTTGGCTAAGATCAAGTGTAGTATCTGTTCTTATCAGTTTAATATCTGATACGTCCCCTATCTGGGGACCATATATTAAATGGATTTTTAGAACAGGGAGATGGAAGAAGAGCTTGCTCTGTCCACTCCACGCATTGACCTGGTATTGCAGTACCTCCAGGACCGGTGCACTTCCCTTTGGGGATATTTGGCTTGTATCAAAAAATAGAAACAAATGACTGTCTGACAGAAAAAAAACAAACATGCATTTTTGGCTCTTTCTTTTGCAAAGAAAGAAGAAGATGAAATGACGACAAAATAAAGCCTCCTTCTTTTTGCTGTGTCTTGTTTGCTCTTTTGCGTGGCTTCTTACTTTCTTTTCTTTTCAGCTCCTCCTCGCATGGAGCAGGAGTGCCGCCTGCTGCCTAGCCTAATTCAGTCCGAACGAGCAGATGCCTAAGAAACTCCTGTTGAAGCTGTATCCAAATAGCCTGCATAGCAAACACTGCAGCAGCAAGCAGCAAGCAGCAAATGCCTTGACTTGCTGGCTTCTTGTCACAATGGCTGGCTGGCTGAAATGACCTGAACTGAAAAGCCCAGCCACTGGCTGCTTGCTTGCTGCCTGAGTTTCATGGCAGCCCAGACGAGTCGGCTAGCAGAGAAAAAGTGGGCGGTTCCTATGCAAATAAGCAGACGAAGCCTGGTGCCGGAAAAAGAACTGGAAGCATGTGCCTTTTTGGCTGTTTGCTGGCCATGCGGGCCCCCCAGCAGTGTGTGCGGCTGCTTTTCTTTACTCCATACAAAGTCTTTGGCTTTTGCATCCGTCGTCGTCGTCGCCGCCGCTGCTGCATAGACTCCCCGGGGCTGTGTCGGAAGGAGCGGAGGCAGGCACGCTGGCCTGCTGGGGGAGGAGGCGAGCGGGCAGCCAGCGGCTCCCTCTGCCCTTCTCCCTAAAGCGTAGCGCCCCTGGCCGTCGGGCGGCGCTCAGGCGGGGGCCCATTTCTGGTTATCGCTTCTCGGCCTTTTGGCTAAGATCAAGTGTAGTATCTGTTCTTATCAGTTTAATATCTGATACGTCCCCTATCTGGGGACCATATATTAAATGGATTTTTAGAACAGGGAGATGGAAGAAGAGCTTGCTCTGTCCACTCCACGCATTGACCTGGTATTGCAGTACCTCCAGGACCGGTGCACTTCCCTTTGGGGATATTTGGCTTGTATCAAAAAATAGAAACAAATGACTGTCTGACAGAAAAAAAACAAACATGCATTTTTGGCTCTTTCTTTTGCAAAGAAAGAAGAAGATGAAATGACGACAAAATAAAGCCTCCTTCTTTTTGCTGTGTCTTGTTTGCTCTTTTGCGTGGCTTCTTACTTTCTTTTCTTTTCAGCTCCTCCTCGCATGGAGCAGGAGTGCCGCCTGCTGCCTAGCCTAATTCAGTCCGAACGAGCAGATGCCTAAGAAACTCCTGTTGAAGCTGTATCCAAATAGCCTGCATAGCAAACACTGCAGCAGCAAGCAGCAAGCAGCAAATGCCTTGACTTGCTGGCTTCTTGTCACAATGGCTGGCTGGCTGAAATGACCTGAACTGAAAAGCCCAGCCACTGGCTGCTTGCTTGCTGCCTGAGTTTCATGGCAGCCCAGACGAGTCGGCTAGCAGAGAAAAAGTGGGCGGTTCCTATGCAAATAAGCAGACGAAGCCTGGTGCCGGAAAAAGAACTGGAAGCATGTGCCTTTTTGGCTGTTTGCTGGCCATGCGGGCCCCCCAGCAGTGTGTGCGGCTGCTTTTCTTTACTCCATACAAAGTCTTTGGCTTTTGCATCCGTCGTCGTCGTCGCCGCCGCTGCTGCATAGACTCCCCGGGGCTGTGTCGGAAGGAGCGGAGGCAGGCACGCTGGCCTGCTGGGGGAGGAGGCGAGCGGGCAGCCAGCGGCTCCCTCTGCCCTTCTCCCTAAAGCGTAGCGCCCCTGGCCGTCGGGCGGCGCTCAGGCGGGGGCCCATTTCTGGTTATCGCTTCTCGGCCTTTTGGCTAAGATCAAGTGTAGTATCTGTTCTTATCAGTTTAATATCTGATACGTCCCCTATCTGGGGACCATATATTAAATGGATTTTTAGAACAGGGAGATGGAAGAAGAGCTTGCTCTGTCCACTCCACGCATTGACCTGGTATTGCAGTACCTCCAGGACCGGTGCACTTCCCTTTGGGGATATTTGGCTTGTATCAAAAAATAGAAACAAATGACTGTCTGACAGAAAAAAAACAAACATGCATTTTTGGCTCTTTCTTTTGCAAAGAAAGAAGAAGATGAAATGACGACAAAATAAAGCCTCCTTCTTTTTGCTGTGTCTTGTTTGCTCTTTTGCGTGGCTTCTTACTTTCTTTTCTTTTCAGCTCCTCCTCGCATGGAGCAGGAGTGCCGCCTGCTGCCTAGCCTAATTCAGTCCGAACGAGCAGATGCCTAAGAAACTCCTGTTGAAGCTGTATCCAAATAGCCTGCATAGCAAACACTGCAGCAGCAAGCAGCAAGCAGCAAATGCCTTGACTTGCTGGCTTCTTGTCACAATGGCTGGCTGGCTGAAATGACCTGAACTGAAAAGCCCAGCCACTGGCTGCTTGCTTGCTGCCTGAGTTTCATGGCAGCCCAGACGAGTCGGCTAGCAGAGAAAAAGTGGGCGGTTCCTATGCAAATAAGCAGACGAAGCCTGGTGCCGGAAAAAGAACTGGAAGCATGTGCCTTTTTGGCTGTTTGCTGGCCATGCGGGCCCCCCAGCAGTGTGTGCGGCTGCTTTTCTTTACTCCATACAAAGTCTTTGGCTTTTGCATCCGTCGTCGTCGTCGCCGCCGCTGCTGCATAGACTCCCCGGGGCTGTGTCGGAAGGAGCGGAGGCAGGCACGCTGGCCTGCTGGGGGAGGAGGCGAGCGGGCAGCCAGCGGCTCCCTCTGCCCTTCTCCCTAAAGCGTAGCGCCCCTGGCCGTCGGGCGGCGCTCAGGCGGGGGCCCATTTCTGGTTATCGCTTCTCGGCCTTTTGGCTAAGATCAAGTGTAGTATCTGTTCTTATCAGTTTAATATCTGATACGTCCCCTATCTGGGGACCATATATTAAATGGATTTTTAGACAGGGAGATGGAAGAAGAGCTTGCTCTGTCCACTCCACGCATTGACCTGGTATTGCAGTACCTCCAGGACCGGTGCACTTCCCTTTGGGGATATTTGGCTTGTATCAAAAAATAGAAACAAATGACTGTCTGACAGAAAAAAAACAAACATGCATTTTTGGCTCTTTCTTTTGCAAAGAAAGAAGAAGATGAAATGACGACAAAATAAAGCCTCCTTCTTTTTGCTGTGTCTTGTTTGCTCTTTTGCGTGGCTTCTTACTTTCTTTTCTTTTCAGCTCCTCCTCGCATGGAGCAGGAGTGCCGCCTGCTGCCTAGCCTAATTCAGTCCGAACGAGCAGATGCCTAAGAAACTCCTGTTGAAGCTGTATCCAAATAGCCTGCATAGCAAACACTGCAGCAGCAAGCAGCAAGCAGCAAATGCCTTGACTTGCTGGCTTCTTGTCACAATGGCTGGCTGGCTGAAATGACCTGAACTGAAAAGCCCAGCCACTGGCTGCTTGCTTGCTGCCTGAGTTTCATGGCAGCCCAGACGAGTCGGCTAGCAGAGAAAAAGTGGGCGGTTCCTATGCAAATAAGCAGACGAAGCCTGGTGCCGGAAAAAGAACTGGAAGCATGTGCCTTTTTGGCTGTTTGCTGGCCATGCGGGCCCCCCAGCAGTGTGTGCGGCTGCTTTTCTTTACTCCATACAAAGTCTTTGGCTTTTGCATCCGTCGTCGTCGTCGCCGCCGCTGCTGCATAGACTCCCCGGGGCTGTGTCGGAAGGAGCGGAGGCAGGCACGCTGGCCTGCTGGGGGAGGAGGCGAGCGGGCAGCCAGCGGCTCCCTCTGCCCTTCTCCCTAAAGCGTAGCGCCCCTGGCCGTCGGGCGGCGCTCAGGCGGGGGCCCATTTCTGGTTATCGCTTCTCGGCCTTTTGGCTAAGATCAAGTGTAGTATCTGTTCTTATCAGTTTAATATCTGATACGTCCCCTATCTGGGGACCATATATTAAATGGATTTTTAGAACAGGGAGATGGAAGAAGAGCTTGCTCTGTCCACTCCACGCATTGACCTGGTATTGCAGTACCTCCAGGACCGGTGCACTTCCCTTTGGGGATATTTGGCTTGTATCAAAAAATAGAAACAAATGACTGTCTGACAGAAAAAAAACAAACATGCATTTTTGGCTCTTTCTTTTGCAAAGAAAGAAGAAGATGAAATGACGACAAAATAAAGCCTCCTTCTTTTTGCTGTGTCTTGTTTGCTCTTTTGCGTGGCTTCTTACTTTCTTTTCTTTTCAGCTCCTCCTCGCATGGAGCAGGAGTGCCGCCTGCTGCCTAGCCTAATTCAGTCCGAACGAGCAGATGCCTAAGAAACTCCTGTTGAAGCTGTATCCAAATAGCCTGCATAGCAAACACTGCAGCAGCAAGCAGCAAGCAGCAAATGCCTTGACTTGCTGGCTTCTTGTCACAATGGCTGGCTGGCTGAAATGACCTGAACTGAAAAGCCCAGCCACTGGCTGCTTGCTTGCTGCCTGAGTTTCATGGCAGCCCAGACGAGTCGGCTAGCAGAGAAAAAGTGGGCGGTTCCTATGCAAATAAGCAGACGAAGCCTGGTGCCGGAAAAAGAACTGGAAGCATGTGCCTTTTTGGCTGTTTGCTGGCCATGCGGGCCCCCCAGCAGTGTGTGCGGCTGCTTTTCTTTACTCCATACAAAGTCTTTGGCTTTTGCATCCGTCGTCGTCGTCGCCGCCGCTGCTGCATAGACTCCCCGGGGCTGTGTCGGAAGGAGCGGAGGCAGGCACGCTGGCCTGCTGGGGGAGGAGGCGAGCGGGCAGCCAGCGGCTCCCTCTGCCCTTCTCCCTAAAGCGTAGCGCCCCTGGCCGTCGGGCGGCGCTCAGGCGGGGGCCCATTTCTGGTTATCGCTTCTCGGCCTTTTGGCTAAGATCAAGTGTAGTATCTGTTCTTATCAGTTTAATATCTGATACGTCCCCTATCTGGGGACCATATATTAAATGGATTTTTAGAACAGGGAGATGGAAGAAGAGCTTGCTCTGTCCACTCCACGCATTGACCTGGTATTGCAGTACCTCCAGGACCGGTGCACTTCCCTTTGGGGATATTTGGCTTGTATCAAAAAATAGAAACAAATGACTGTCTGACAGAAAAAAAACAAACATGCATTTTTGGCTCTTTCTTTTGCAAAGAAAGAAGAAGATGAAATGACGACAAAATAAAGCCTCCTTCTTTTTGCTGTGTCTTGTTTGCTCTTTTGCGTGGCTTCTTACTTTCTTTTCTTTTCAGCTCCTCCTCGCATGGAGCAGGAGTGCCGCCTGCTGCCTAGCCTAATTCAGTCCGAACGAGCAGATGCCTAAGAAACTCCTGTTGAAGCTGTATCCAAATAGCCTGCATAGCAAACACTGCAGCAGCAAGCAGCAAGCAGCAAATGCCTTGACTTGCTGGCTTCTTGTCACAATGGCTGGCTGGCTGAAATGACCTGAACTGAAAAGCCCAGCCACTGGCTGCTTGCTTGCTGCCTGAGTTTCATGGCAGCCCAGACGAGTCGGCTAGCAGAGAAAAAGTGGGCGGTTCCTATGCAAATAAGCAGACGAAGCCTGGTGCCGGAAAAAGAACTGGAAGCATGTGCCTTTTTGGCTGTTTGCTGGCCATGCGGGCCCCCCAGCAGTGTGTGCGGCTGCTTTTCTTTACTCCATACAAAGTCTTTGGCTTTTGCATCCGTCGTCGTCGTCGCCGCCGCTGCTGCATAGACTCCCCGGGGCTGTGTCGGAAGGAGCGGAGGCAGGCACGCTGGCCTGCTGGGGGAGGAGGCGAGCGGGCAGCCAGCGGCTCCCTCTGCCCTTCTCCCTAAAGCGTAGCGCCCCTGGCCGTCGGGCGGCGCTCAGGCGGGGGCCCATTTCTGGTTATCGCTTCTCGGCCTTTTGGCTAAGATCAAGTGTAGTATCTGTTCTTATCAGTTTAATATCTGATACGTCCCCTATCTGGGGACCATATATTAAATGGATTTTTAGAACAGGGAGATGGAAGAAGAGCTTGCTCTGTCCACTCCACGCATTGACCTGGTATTGCAGTACCTCCAGGACCGGTGCACTTCCCTTTGGGGATATTTGGCTTGTATCAAAAAATAGAAACAAATGACTGTCTGACAGAAAAAAAACAAACATGCATTTTTGGCTCTTTCTTTTGCAAAGAAAGAAGAAGATGAAATGACGACAAAATAAAGCCTCCTTCTTTTTGCTGTGTCTTGTTTGCTCTTTTGCGTGGCTTCTTACTTTCTTTTCTTTTCAGCTCCTCCTCGCATGGAGCAGGAGTGCCGCCTGCTGCCTAGCCTAATTCAGTCCGAACGAGCAGATGCCTAAGAAACTCCTGTTGAAGCTGTATCCAAATAGCCTGCATAGCAAACACTGCAGCAGCAAGCAGCAAGCAGCAAATGCCTTGACTTGCTGGCTTCTTGTCACAATGGCTGGCTGGCTGAAATGACCTGAACTGAAAAGCCCAGCCACTGGCTGCTTGCTTGCTGCCTGAGTTTCATGGCAGCCCAGACGAGTCGGCTAGCAGAGAAAAAGTGGGCGGTTCCTATGCAAATAAGCAGACGAAGCCTGGTGCCGGAAAAAGAACTGGAAGCATGTGCCTTTTTGGCTGTTTGCTGGCCATGCGGGCCCCCCAGCAGTGTGTGCGGCTGCTTTTCTTTACTCCATACAAAGTCTTTGGCTTTTGCATCCGTCGTCGTCGTCGCCGCCGCTGCTGCATAGACTCCCCGGGGCTGTGTCGGAAGGAGCGGAGGCAGGCACGCTGGCCTGCTGGGGGAGGAGGCGAGCGGGCAGCCAGCGGCTCCCTCTGCCCTTCTCCCTAAAGCGTAGCGCCCCTGGCCGATCGGGCGGCGCTCAGGCGGGGGCCCATTTCTGGTTATCGCTTCTCGGCCTTTTGGCTAAGATCAAGTGTAGTATCTGTTCTTATCAGTTTAATATCTGATACGTCCCCTATCTGGGGACCATATATTAAATGGATTTTTAGAACAGGGAGATGGAAGAAGAGCTTGCTCTGTCCACTCCACGCATTGACCTGGTATTGCAGTACCTCCAGGACCGGTGCACTTCCCTTTGGGGATATTTGGCTTGTATCAAAAAATAGAAACAAATGACTGTCTGACAGAAAAAAAACAAACATGCATTTTTGGCTCTTTCTTTTGCAAAGAAAGAAGAAGATGAAATGACGACAAAATAAAGCCTCCTTCTTTTTGCTGTGTCTTGTTTGCTCTTTTGCGTGGCTTCTTACTTTCTTTTCTTTTCAGCTCCTCCTCGCATGGAGCAGGAGTGCCGCCTGCTGCCTAGCCTAATTCAGTCCGAACGAGCAGATGCCTAAGAAACTCCTGTTGAAGCTGTATCCAAATAGCCTGCATAGCAAACACTGCAGCAGCAAGCAGCAAGCAGCAAATGCCTTGACTTGCTGGCTTCTTGTCACAATGGCTGGCTGGCTGAAATGACCTGAACTGAAAAGCCCAGCCACTGGCTGCTTGCTTGCTGCCTGAGTTTCATGGCAGCCCAGACGAGTCGGCTAGCAGAGAAAAAGTGGGCGGTTCCTATGCAAATAAGCAGACGAAGCCTGGTGCCGGAAAAAGAACTGGAAGCATGTGCCTTTTTGGCTGTTTGCTGGCCATGCGGGCCCCCCAGCAGTGTGTGCGGCTGCTTTTCTTTACTCCATACAAAGTCTTTGGCTTTTGCATCCGTCGTCGTCGTCGCCGCCGCTGCTGCATAGACTCCCCGGGGCTGTGTCGGAAGGAGCGGAGGCAGGCACGCTGGCCTGCTGGGGGAGGAGGCGAGCGGGCAGCCAGCGGCTCCCTCTGCCCTTCTCCCTAAAGCGTAGCGCCCCTGGCCGTCGGGCGGCGCTCAGGCGGGGGCCCATTTCTGGTTATCGCTTCTCGGCCTTTTGGCTAAGATCAAGTGTAGTATCTGTTCTTATCAGTTTAATATCTGATACGTCCCCTATCTGGGGACCATATATTAAATGGATTTTTAGAACAGGGAGATGGAAGAAGAGCTTGCTCTGTCCACTCCACGCATTGACCTGGTATTGCAGTACCTCCAGGACCGGTGCACTTCCCTTTGGGGATATTTGGCTTGTATCAAAAAATAGAAACAAATGACTGTCTGACAGAAAAAAAACAAACATGCATTTTTGGCTCTTTCTTTTGCAAAGAAAGAAGAAGATGAAATGACGACAAAATAAAGCCTCCTTCTTTTTGCTGTGTCTTGTTTGCTCTTTTGCGTGGCTTCTTACTTTCTTTTCTTTTCAGCTCCTCCTCGCATGGAGCAGGAGTGCCGCCTGCTGCCTAGCCTAATTCAGTCCGAACGAGCAGATGCCTAAGAAACTCCTGTTGAAGCTGTATCCAAATAGCCTGCATAGCAAACACTGCAGCAGCAAGCAGCAAGCAGCAAATGCCTTGACTTGCTGGCTTCTTGTCACAATGGCTGGCTGGCTGAAATGACCTGAACTGAAAAGCCCAGCCACTGGCTGCTTGCTTGCTGCCTGAGTTTCATGGCAGCCCAGACGAGTCGGCTAGCAGAGAAAAAGTGGGCGGTTCCTATGCAAATAAGCAGACGAAGCCTGGTGCCGGAAAAAGAACTGGAAGCATGTGCCTTTTTGGCTGTTTGCTGGCCATGCGGGCCCCCCAGCAGTGTGTGCGGCTGCTTTTCTTTACTCCATACAAAGTCTTTGGCTTTTGCATCCGTCGTCGTCGTCGCCGCCGCTGCTGCATAGACTCCCCGGGGCTGTGTCGGAAGGAGCGGAGGCAGGCACGCTGGCCTGCTGGGGGAGGAGGCGAGCGGGCAGCCAGCGGCTCCCTCTGCCCTTCTCCCTAAAGCGTAGCGCCCCTGGCCGTCGGGCGGCGCTCAGGCGGGGGCCCATTTCTGGTTATCGCTTCTCGGCCTTTTGGCTAAGATCAAGTGTAGTATCTGTTCTTATCAGTTTAATATCTGATACGTCCCCTATCTGGGGACCATATATTAAATGGATTTTTAGAACAGGGAGATGGAAGAAGAGCTTGCTCTGTCCACTCCACGCATTGACCTGGTATTGCAGTACCTCCAGGACCGGTGCACTTCCCTTTGGGGATATTTGGCTTGTATCAAAAAATAGAAACAAATGACTGTCTGACAGAAAAAAAACAAACATGCATTTTTGGCTCTTTCTTTTGCAAAGAAAGAAGAAGATGAAATGACGACAAAATAAAGCCTCCTTCTTTTTGCTGTGTCTTGTTTGCTCTTTTGCGTGGCTTCTTACTTTCTTTTCTTTTCAGCTCCTCCTCGCATGGAGCAGGAGTGCCGCCTGCTGCCTAGCCTAATTCAGTCCGAACGAGCAGATGCCTAAGAAACTCCTGTTGAAGCTGTATCCAAATAGCCTGCATAGCAAACACTGCAGCAGCAAGCAGCAAGCAGCAAATGCCTTGACTTGCTGGCTTCTTGTCACAATGGCTGGCTGGCTGAAATGACCTGAACTGAAAAGCCCAGCCACTGGCTGCTTGCTTGCTGCCTGAGTTTCATGGCAGCCCAGACGAGTCGGCTAGCAGAGAAAAAGTGGGCGGTTCCTATGCAAATAAGCAGACGAAGCCTGGTGCCGGAAAAAGAACTGGAAGCATGTGCCTTTTTGGCTGTTTGCTGGCCATGCGGGCCCCCCAGCAGTGTGTGCGGCTGCTTTTCTTTACTCCATACAAAGTCTTTGGCTTTTGCATCCGTCGTCGTCGTCGCCGCCGCTGCTGCATAGACTCCCCGGGGCTGTGTCGGAAGGAGCGGAGGCAGGCACGCTGGCCTGCTGGGGGAGGAGGCGAGCGGGCAGCCAGCGGCTCCCTCTGCCCTTCTCCCTAAAGCGTAGCGCCCCTGGCCGTCGGGCGGCGCTCAGGCGGGGGCCCATTTCTGGTTATCGCTTCTCGGCCTTTTGGCTAAGATCAAGTGTAGTATCTGTTCTTATCAGTTTAATATCTGATACGTCCCCTATCTGGGGACCATATATTAAATGGATTTTTAGAACAGGGAGATGGAAGAAGAGCTTGCTCTGTCCACTCCACGCATTGACCTGGTATTGCAGTACCTCCAGGACCGGTGCACTTCCCTTTGGGGATATTTGGCTTGTATCAAAAAATAGAAACAAATGACTGTCTGACAGAAAAAAAACAAACATGCATTTTTGGCTCTTTCTTTTGCAAAGAAAGAAGAAGATGAAATGACGACAAAATAAAGCCTCCTTCTTTTTGCTGTGTCTTGTTTGCTCTTTTGCGTGGCTTCTTACTTTCTTTTCTTTTCAGCTCCTCCTCGCATGGAGCAGGAGTGCCGCCTGCTGCCTAGCCTAATTCAGTCCGAACGAGCAGATGCCTAAGAAACTCCTGTTGAAGCTGTATCCAAATAGCCTGCATAGCAAACACTGCAGCAGCAAGCAGCAAGCAGCAAATGCCTTGACTTGCTGGCTTCTTGTCACAATGGCTGGCTGGCTGAAATGACCTGAACTGAAAAGCCCAGCCACTGGCTGCTTGCTTGCTGCCTGAGTTTCATGGCAGCCCAGACGAGTCGGCTAGCAGAGAAAAAGTGGGCGGTTCCTATGCAAATAAGCAGACGAAGCCTGGTGCCGGAAAAAGAACTGGAAGCATGTGCCTTTTTGGCTGTTTGCTGGCCATGCGGGCCCCCCAGCAGTGTGTGCGGCTGCTTTTCTTTACTCCATACAAAGTCTTTGGCTTTTGCATCCGTCGTCGTCGTCGCCGCCGCTGCTGCATAGACTCCCCGGGGCTGTGTCGGAAGGAGCGGAGGCAGGCACGCTGGCCTGCTGGGGGAGGAGGCGAGCGGGCAGCCAGCGGCTCCCTCTGCCCTTCTCCCTAAAGCGTAGCGCCCCTGGCCGTCGGGCGGCGCTCAGGCGGGGGCCCATTTCTGGTTATCGCTTCTCGGCCTTTTGGCTAAGATCAAGTGTAGTATCTGTTCTTATCAGTTTAATATCTGATACGTCCCCTATCTGGGGACCATATATTAAATGGATTTTTAGAACAGGGAGATGGAAGAAGAGCTTGCTCTGTCCACTCCACGCATTGACCTGGTATTGCAGTACCTCCAGGACCGGTGCACTTCCCTTTGGGGATATTTGGCTTGTATCAAAAAATAGAAACAAATGACTGTCTGACAGAAAAAAAACAAACATGCATTTTTGGCTCTTTCTTTTGCAAAGAAAGAAGAAGATGAAATGACGACAAAATAAAGCCTCCTTCTTTTTGCTGTGTCTTGTTTGCTCTTTTGCGTGGCTTCTTACTTTCTTTTCTTTTCAGCTCCTCCTCGCATGGAGCAGGAGTGCCGCCTGCTGCCTAGCCTAATTCAGTCCGAACGAGCAGATGCCTAAGAAACTCCTGTTGAAGCTGTATCCAAATAGCCTGCATAGCAAACACTGCAGCAGCAAGCAGCAAGCAGCAAATGCCTTGACTTGCTGGCTTCTTGTCACAATGGCTGGCTGGCTGAAATGACCTGAACTGAAAAGCCCAGCCACTGGCTGCTTGCTTGCTGCCTGAGTTTCATGGCAGCCCAGACGAGTCGGCTAGCAGAGAAAAAGTGGGCGGTTCCTATGCAAATAAGCAGACGAAGCCTGGTGCCGGAAAAAGAACTGGAAGCATGTGCCTTTTTGGCTGTTTGCTGGCCATGCGGGCCCCCCAGCAGTGTGTGCGGCTGCTTTTCTTTACTCCATACAAAGTCTTTGGCTTTTGCATCCGTCGTCGTCGTCGCCGCCGCTGCTGCATAGACTCCCCGGGGCTGTGTCGGAAGGAGCGGAGGCAGGCACGCTGGCCTGCTGGGGGAGGAGGCGAGCGGGCAGCCAGCGGCTCCCTCTGCCCTTCTCCCTAAAGCGTAGCGCCCCTGGCCGTCGGGCGGCGCTCAGGCGGGGGCCCATTTCTGGTTATCGCTTCTCGGCCTTTTGGCTAAGATCAAGTGTAGTATCTGTTCTTATCAGTTTAATATCTGATACGTCCCCTATCTGGGGACCATATATTAAATGGATTTTTAGAACAGGGAGATGGAAGAAGAGCTTGCTCTGTCCACTCCACGCATTGACCTGGTATTGCAGTACCTCCAGGACCGGTGCACTTCCCTTTGGGGATATTTGGCTTGTATCAAAAAATAGAAACAAATGACTGTCTGACAGAAAAAAAACAAACATGCATTTTTGGCTCTTTCTTTTGCAAAGAAAGAAGAAGATGAAATGACGACAAAATAAAGCCTCCTTCTTTTTGCTGTGTCTTGTTTGCTCTTTTGCGTGGCTTCTTACTTTCTTTTCTTTTCAGCTCCTCCTCGCATGGAGCAGGAGTGCCGCCTGCTGCCTAGCCTAATTCAGTCCGAACGAGCAGATGCCTAAGAAACTCCTGTTGAAGCTGTATCCAAATAGCCTGCATAGCAAACACTGCAGCAGCAAGCAGCAAGCAGCAAATGCCTTGACTTGCTGGCTTCTTGTCACAATGGCTGGCTGGCTGAAATGACCTGAACTGAAAAGCCCAGCCACTGGCTGCTTGCTTGCTGCCTGAGTTTCATGGCAGCCCAGACGAGTCGGCTAGCAGAGAAAAAGTGGGCGGTTCCTATGCAAATAAGCAGACGAAGCCTGGTGCCGGAAAAAGAACTGGAAGCATGTGCCTTTTTGGCTGTTTGCTGGCCATGCGGGCCCCCCAGCAGTGTGTGCGGCTGCTTTTCTTTACTCCATACAAAGTCTTTGGCTTTTGCATCCGTCGTCGTCGTCGCCGCCGCTGCTGCATAGACTCCCCGGGGCTGTGTCGGAAGGAGCGGAGGCAGGCACGCTGGCCTGCTGGGGGAGGAGGCGAGCGGGCAGCCAGCGGCTCCCTCTGCCCTTCTCCCTAAAGCGTAGCGCCCCTGGCCGTCGGGCGGCGCTCAGGCGGGGGCCCATTTCTGGTTATCGCTTCTCGGCCTTTTGGCTAAGATCAAGTGTAGTATCTGTTCTTATCAGTTTAATATCTGATACGTCCCCTATCTGGGGACCATATATTAAATGGATTTTTAGAACAGGGAGATGGAAGAAGAGCTTGCTCTGTCCACTCCACGCATTGACCTGGTATTGCAGTACCTCCAGGACCGGTGCACTTCCCTTTGGGGATATTTGGCTTGTATCAAAAAATAGAAACAAATGACTGTCTGACAGAAAAAAAACAAACATGCATTTTTGGCTCTTTCTTTTGCAAAGAAAGAAGAAGATGAAATGACGACAAAATAAAGCCTCCTTCTTTTTGCTGTGTCTTGTTTGCTCTTTTGCGTGGCTTCTTACTTTCTTTTCTTTTCAGCTCCTCCTCGCATGGAGCAGGAGTGCCGCCTGCTGCCTAGCCTAATTCAGTCCGAACGAGCAGATGCCTAAGAAACTCCTGTTGAAGCTGTATCCAAATAGCCTGCATAGCAAACACTGCAGCAGCAAGCAGCAAGCAGCAAATGCCTTGACTTGCTGGCTTCTTGTCACAATGGCTGGCTGGCTGAAATGACCTGAACTGAAAAGCCCAGCCACTGGCTGCTTGCTTGCTGCCTGAGTTTCATGGCAGCCCAGACGAGTCGGCTAGCAGAGAAAAAGTGGGCGGTTCCTATGCAAATAAGCAGACGAAGCCTGGTGCCGGAAAAAGAACTGGAAGCATGTGCCTTTTTGGCTGTTTGCTGGCCATGCGGGCCCCCCAGCAGTGTGTGCGGCTGCTTTTCTTTACTCCATACAAAGTCTTTGGCTTTTGCATCCGTCGTCGTCGTCGCCGCCGCTGCTGCATAGACTCCCCGGGGCTGTGTCGGAAGGAGCGGAGGCAGGCACGCTGGCCTGCTGGGGGAGGAGGCGAGCGGGCAGCCAGCGGCTCCCTCTGCCCTTCTCCCTAAAGCGTAGCGCCCCTGGCCGTCGGGCGGCGCTCAGGCGGGGGCCCATTTCTGGTTATCGCTTCTCGGCCTTTTGGCTAAGATCAAGTGTAGTATCTGTTCTTATCAGTTTAATATCTGATACGTCCCCTATCTGGGGACCATATATTAAATGGATTTTTAGAACAGGGAGATGGAAGAAGAGCTTGCTCTGTCCACTCCACGCATTGACCTGGTATTGCAGTACCTCCAGGACCGGTGCACTTCCCTTTGGGGATATTTGGCTTGTATCAAAAAATAGAAACAAATGACTGTCTGACAGAAAAAAAACAAACATGCATTTTTGGCTCTTTCTTTTGCAAAGAAAGAAGAAGATGAAATGACGACAAAATAAAGCCTCCTTCTTTTTGCTGTGTCTTGTTTGCTCTTTTGCGTGGCTTCTTACTTTCTTTTCTTTTCAGCTCCTCCTCGCATGGAGCAGGAGTGCCGCCTGCTGCCTAGCCTAATTCAGTCCGAACGAGCAGATGCCTAAGAAACTCCTGTTGAAGCTGTATCCAAATAGCCTGCATAGCAAACACTGCAGCAGCAAGCAGCAAGCAGCAAATGCCTTGACTTGCTGGCTTCTTGTCACAATGGCTGGCTGGCTGAAATGACCTGAACTGAAAAGCCCAGCCACTGGCTGCTTGCTTGCTGCCTGAGTTTCATGGCAGCCCAGACGAGTCGGCTAGCAGAGAAAAAGTGGGCGGTTCCTATGCAAATAAGCAGACGAAGCCTGGTGCCGGAAAAAGAACTGGAAGCATGTGCCTTTTTGGCTGTTTGCTGGCCATGCGGGCCCCCCAGCAGTGTGTGCGGCTGCTTTTCTTTACTCCATACAAAGTCTTTGGCTTTTGCATCCGTCGTCGTCGTCGCCGCCGCTGCTGCATAGACTCCCCGGGGCTGTGTCGGAAGGAGCGGAGGCAGGCACGCTGGCCTGCTGGGGGAGGAGGCGAGCGGGCAGCCAGCGGCTCCCTCTGCCCTTCTCCCTAAAGCGTAGCGCCCCTGGCCGTCGGGCGGCGCTCAGGCGGGGGCCCATTTCTGGTTATCGCTTCTCGGCCTTTTGGCTAAGATCAAGTGTAGTATCTGTTCTTATCAGTTTAATATCTGATACGTCCCCTATCTGGGGACCATATATTAAATGGATTTTTAGAACAGGGAGATGGAAGAAGAGCTTGCTCTGTCCACTCCACGCATTGACCTGGTATTGCAGTACCTCCAGGACCGGTGCACTTCCCTTTGGGGATATTTGGCTTGTATCAAAAAATAGAAACAAATGACTGTCTGACAGAAAAAAAACAAACATGCATTTTTGGCTCTTTCTTTTGCAAAGAAAGAAGAAGATGAAATGACGACAAAATAAAGCCTCCTTCTTTTTGCTGTGTCTTGTTTGCTCTTTTGCGTGGCTTCTTACTTTCTTTTCTTTTCAGCTCCTCCTCGCATGGAGCAGGAGTGCCGCCTGCTGCCTAGCCTAATTCAGTCCGAACGAGCAGATGCCTAAGAAACTCCTGTTGAAGCTGTATCCAAATAGCCTGCATAGCAAACACTGCAGCAGCAAGCAGCAAGCAGCAAATGCCTTGACTTGCTGGCTTCTTGTCACAATGGCTGGCTGGCTGAAATGACCTGAACTGAAAAGCCCAGCCACTGGCTGCTTGCTTGCTGCCTGAGTTTCATGGCAGCCCAGACGAGTCGGCTAGCAGAGAAAAAGTGGGCGGTTCCTATGCAAATAAGCAGACGAAGCCTGGTGCCGGAAAAAGAACTGGAAGCATGTGCCTTTTTGGCTGTTTGCTGGCCATGCGGGCCCCCCAGCAGTGTGTGCGGCTGCTTTTCTTTACTCCATACAAAGTCTTTGGCTTTTGCATCCGTCGTCGTCGTCGCCGCCGCTGCTGCATAGACTCCCCGGGGCTGTGTCGGAAGGAGCGGAGGCAGGCACGCTGGCCTGCTGGGGGAGGAGGCGAGCGGGCAGCCAGCGGCTCCCTCTGCCCTTCTCCCTAAAGCGTAGCGCCCCTGGCCGTCGGGCGGCGCTCAGGCGGGGGCCCATTTCTGGTTATCGCTTCTCGGCCTTTTGGCTAAGATCAAGTGTAGTATCTGTTCTTATCAGTTTAATATCTGATACGTCCCCTATCTGGGGACCATATATTAAATGGATTTTTAGAACAGGGAGATGGAAGAAGAGCTTGCTCTGTCCACTCCACGCATTGACCTGGTATTGCAGTACCTCCAGGACCGGTGCACTTCCCTTTGGGGATATTTGGCTTGTATCAAAAAATAGAAACAAATGACTGTCTGACAGAAAAAAAAACAAACATGCATTTTTGGCTCTTTCTTTTGCAAAGAAAGAAGAAGATGAAATGACGACAAAATAAAGCCTCCTTCTTTTTGCTGTGTCTTGTTTGCTCTTTTGCGTGGCTTCTTACTTTCTTTTCTTTTCAGCTCCTCCTCGCATGGAGCAGGAGTGCCGCCTGCTGCCTAGCCTAATTCAGTCCGAACGAGCAGATGCCTAAGAAACTCCTGTTGAAGCTGTATCCAAATAGCCTGCATAGCAAACACTGCAGCAGCAAGCAGCAAGCAGCAAATGCCTTGACTTGCTGGCTTCTTGTCACAATGGCTGGCTGGCTGAAATGACCTGAACTGAAAAGCCCAGCCACTGGCTGCTTGCTTGCTGCCTGAGTTTCATGGCAGCCCAGACGAGTCGGCTAGCAGAGAAAAAGTGGGCGGTTCCTATGCAAATAAGCAGACGAAGCCTGGTGCCGGAAAAAGAACTGGAAGCATGTGCCTTTTTGGCTGTTTGCTGGCCATGCGGGCCCCCCAGCAGTGTGTGCGGCTGCTTTTCTTTACTCCATACAAAGTCTTTGGCTTTTGCATCCGTCGTCGTCGTCGCCGCCGCTGCTGCATAGACTCCCCGGGGCTGTGTCGGAAGGAGCGGAGGCAGGCACGCTGGCCTGCTGGGGGAGGAGGCGAGCGGGCAGCCAGCGGCTCCCTCTGCCCTTCTCCCTAAAGCGTAGCGCCCCTGGCCGTCGGGCGGCGCTCAGGCGGGGGCCCATTTCTGGTTATCGCTTCTCGGCCTTTTGGCTAAGATCAAGTGTAGTATCTGTTCTTATCAGTTTAATATCTGATACGTCCCCTATCTGGGGACCATATATTAAATGGATTTTTAGAACAGGGAGATGGAAGAAGAGCTTGCTCTGTCCACTCCACGCATTGACCTGGTATTGCAGTACCTCCAGGACCGGTGCACTTCCCTTTGGGGATATTTGGCTTGTATCAAAAAATAGAAACAAATGACTGTCTGACAGAAAAAAAACAAACATGCATTTTTGGCTCTTTCTTTTGCAAAGAAAGAAGAAGATGAAATGACGACAAAATAAAGCCTCCTTCTTTTTGCTGTGTCTTGTTTGCTCTTTTGCGTGGCTTCTTACTTTCTTTTCTTTTCAGCTCCTCCTCGCATGGAGCAGGAGTGCCGCCTGCTGCCTAGCCTAATTCAGTCCGAACGAGCAGATGCCTAAGAAACTCCTGTTGAAGCTGTATCCAAATAGCCTGCATAGCAAACACTGCAGCAGCAAGCAGCAAGCAGCAAATGCCTTGACTTGCTGGCTTCTTGTCACAATGGCTGGCTGGCTGAAATGACCTGAACTGAAAAGCCCAGCCACTGGCTGCTTGCTTGCTGCCTGAGTTTCATGGCAGCCCAGACGAGTCGGCTAGCAGAGAAAAAGTGGGCGGTTCCTATGCAAATAAGCAGACGAAGCCTGGTGCCGGAAAAAGAACTGGAAGCATGTGCCTTTTTGGCTGTTTGCTGGCCATGCGGCCCCCCAGCAGTGTGTGCGGCTGCTTTTCTTTACTCCATACAAAGTCTTTGGCTTTTGCATCCGTCGTCGTCGTCGCCGCCGCTGCTGCATAGACTCCCCGGGGCTGTGTCGGAAGGAGCGGAGGCAGGCACGCTGGCCTGCTGGGGGAGGAGGCGAGCGGGCAGCCAGCGGCTCCCTCTGCCCTTCTCCCTAAAGCGTAGCGCCCCTGGCCGTCGGGCGGCGCTCAGGCGGGGGCCCATTTCTGGTTATCGCTTCTCGGCCTTTTGGCTAAGATCAAGTGTAGTATCTGTTCTTATCAGTTTAATATCTGATACGTCCCCTATCTGGGGACCATATATTAAATGGATTTTTAGAACAGGGAGATGGAAGAAGAGCTTGCTCTGTCCACTCCACGCATTGACCTGGTATTGCAGTACCTCCAGGACCGGTGCACTTCCCTTTGGGGATATTTGGCTTGTATCAAAAAATAGAAACAAATGACTGTCTGACAGAAAAAAAACAAACATGCATTTTTGGCTCTTTCTTTTGCAAAGAAAGAAGAAGATGAAATGACGACAAAATAAAGCCTCCTTCTTTTTGCTGTGTCTTGTTTGCTCTTTTGCGTGGCTTCTTACTTTCTTTTCTTTTCAGCTCCTCCTCGCATGGAGCAGGAGTGCCGCCTGCTGCCTAGCCTAATTCAGTCCGAACGAGCAGATGCCTAAGAAACTCCTGTTGAAGCTGTATCCAAATAGCCTGCATAGCAAACACTGCAGCAGCAAGCAGCAAGCAGCAAATGCCTTGACTTGCTGGCTTCTTGTCACAATGGCTGGCTGGCTGAAATGACCTGAACTGAAAAGCCCAGATGCTTGCTGCCTGAGTTTCATGGCAGCCCAGACGAGTCGGCTAGCAGAGAAAAGTGGGCGGTTCCTATGCAAATAAGCAGACGAAGCCTGGTGCCGGAAAAAGAACTGGAAGCATGTGCCTTTTTGGCTGTTTGCTGGCCATGCGGGCCCCCCAGCAGTGTGTGCGGCTGCTTTTCTTTACTCCATACAAAGTCTTTGGCTTTTGCATCCGTCGTCGTCGTCGCCGCCCGCTGCTGCATAGACTCCCCGGGGCTGTGTCGGAAGGAGCGGAGGCAGGCACGCTGGCCTGCTGGGGGAGGAGGCGAGCGGGCAGCCAGCGGCTCCCTCTGCCCTTCTCCCTAAAGCGTAGCGCCCCTGGCCGTCGGGCGGCGCTCAGGCGGGGGCCCATTTCTGGTTATCGCTTCTCGGCCTTTTGGCTAAGATCAAGTGTAGTATCTGTTCTTATCAGTTTAATATCTGATACGTCCCCTATCTGGGGACCATATATTAAATGGATTTTTAGAACAGGGAGATGGAAGAAGAGCTTGCTCTGTCCACTCCACGCATTGACCTGGTATTGCAGTACCTCCAGGACCGGTGCACTTCCCTTTGGGGATATTTGGCTTGTATCAAAAAATAGAAACAAATGACTGTCTGACAGAAAAAAAACAAACATGCATTTTTGGCTCTTTCTTTTGCAAAGAAAGAAGAAGATGAAATGACGACAAAATAAAGCCTCCTTCTTTTTGCTGTGTCTTGTTTGCTCTTTTGCGTGGCTTCTTACTTTCTTTCTTTTCAGCTCCTCCTCGCATGGAGCAGGAGTGCCGCCTGCTGCCTAGCCTAATTCAGTCCGAACGAGCAGATGCCTAAGAAACTCCTGTTGAAGCTGTATCCAAATAGCCTGCATAGCAAACACTGCAGCAGCAAGCAGCAAGCAGCAAATGCCTTGACTTGCTGGCTTCTTGTCACAATGGCTGGCTGGCTGAAATGACCTGAACTGAAAAGCCCAGCCACTGGCTGCTTGCTTGCTGCCTGAGTTTCATGGCAGCCCAGACGAGTCGGCTAGCAGAGAAAAAGTGGGCGGTTCCTATGCAAATAAGCAGACGAAGCCTGGTGCCGGAAAAAGAACTGGAAGCATGTGCCTTTTTGGCTGTTTGCTGGCCATGCGGGCCCCCCAGCAGTGTGTGCGGCTGCTTTTCTTTACTCCATACAAAGTCTTTGGCTTTTGCATCCGTCGTCGTCGTCGCCGCCGCTGCTGCATAGACTCCCCGGGGCTGTGTCGGAAGGAGCGGAGGCAGGCACGCTGGCCTGCTGGGGGAGGAGGCGAGCGGGCAGCCAGCGGCTCCCTCTGCCCTTCTCCCTAAAGCGTAGCGCCCTGGCCGTCGGGCGGCGCTCAGGCGGGGGCCCATTTCTGGTTATCGCTTCTCGCCTTTTGGCTAAGATCAAGTGTAGTATCTGTTCTTATCAGTTTAATATCTGATACGTCCCCTATCTGGGGACCATATATTAAATGGATTTTTAGAACAGGGAGATGGAAGAAGAGCTTGCTCTGTCCACTCCACGCATTGACCTGGTATTGCAGTACCTCCAGGACCGGTGCACTTCCCTTTGGGGATATTTGGCTTGTATCAAAAATAGAAACAAATGACTGTCTGACAGAAAAAAAACAAACATGCATTTTTGGCTCTTTCTTTTGCAAAGAAAGAAGAAGATGAAATGACGACAAAATAAAGCCTCCTTCTTTTTGCTGTGTCTTGTTTGCTCTTTTGCGTGGCTTCTTACTTTCTTTTCTTTTCAGCTCCTCCTCGCATGGAGCAGGAGTGCCGCCTGCTGCCTAGCCTAATTCAGTCCGAACGAGCAGATGCCTAAGAAACTCCTGTTGAAGCTGTATCCAAATAGCCTGCATAGCAAACACTGCAGCAGCAAGCAGCAAGCAGCAAATGCCTTGACTTGCTGGCTTCTTGTCACAATGGCTGGCTGGCTGAAATGACCTGAACTGAAAAGCCCAGCCACTGGCTGCTTGCTTGCTGCCTGAGTTTCATGGCAGCCCAGACGAGTCGGCTAGCAGAGAAAAAGTGGGCGGTTCCTATGCAAATAAGCAGACGAAGCCTGGTGCCGGAAAAAGAACTGGAAGCATGTGCCTTTTTGGCTGTTTGCTGGCCATGCGGGCCCCCCAGCAGTGTGTGCGGCTGCTTTTCTTTACTCCATACAAAGTCTTTGGCTTTTGCATCCGTCGTCGTCGTCGCCGCCGCTGCTGCATAGACTCCCCGGGGCTGTGTCGGAAGGAGCGGAGGCAGGCACGCTGGCCTGCTGGGGGAGGAGGCGAGCGGGCAGCCAGCGGCTCCTCTGCCCTTCTCCCTAAAGCGTAGCGCCCCTGGCCGTCGGGCGGCGCTCAGGCGGGGGCCCATTTCTGGTTATCGCTTCTCGGCCTTTTGGCTAAGATCAAGTGTAGTATCTGTTCTTATCAGTTTAATATCTGATACGTCCCCTATCTGGGGACCATATATTAAATGGATTTTTAGAACAGGGAGATGGAAGAAGAGCTTGCTCTGTCCACTCCACGCATTGACCTGGTATTGCAGTACCTCCAGGACCGGTGCACTTCCCTTTGGGGATATTTGGCTTGTATCAAAAAATAGAAACAAATGACTGTCTGACAGAAAAAAAACAAACATGCATTTTTGGCTCTTTCTTTTGCAAAGAAAGAAGAAGATGAAATGACGACAAAATAAAGCCTCCTTCTTTTTGCTGTGTCTTGTTTGCTCTTTTGCGTGGCTTCTTACTTTCTTTTCTTTTCAGCTCCTCCTCGCATGGAGCAGGAGTGCCGCCTGCTGCCTAGCCTAATTCAGTCCGAACGAGCAGATGCTAAGAAACTCCTGTTGAAGCTGTATCCAAATAGCCTGCATAGCAAACACTGCAGCAGCAAGCAGCAAGCAGCAAATGCCTTGACTTGCTGGCTTCTTGTCACAATGGCTGGCTGGCTGAAATGACCTGAACTGAAAAGCCCAGCCACTGGCTGCTTGCTTGCTGCCTGAGTTTCATGGCAGCCCAGACGAGTCGGCTAGCAGAGAAAAAGTGGGCGGTTCCTATGCAAATAAGCAGACGAAGCCTGGTGCCGGAAAAAGAACTGGAAGCATGTGCCTTTTTGGCTGTTTGCTGGCCATGCGGGCCCCCCAGCAGTGTGTGCGGCTGCTTTTCTTTACTCCATACAAAGTCTTTGGCTTTTGCATCCGTCGTCGTCGTCGCCGCCGCTGCTGCATAGACTCCCCGGGGCTGTGTCGGAAGGAGCGGAGGCAGGCACGCTGGCCTGCTGGGGGAGGAGGCGAGCGGGGCAGCCAGCGGCTCCCTCTGCCCTTCTCCCTAAAGCGTAGCGCCCCTGGCCGTCGGGCGGCGCTCAGGCGGGGGCCCATTTCTGGTTATCGCTTCTCGGCCTTTTGGCTAAGATCAAGTGTAGTATCTGTTCTTATCAGTTTAATATCTGATACGTCCCCTATCTGGGGACCATATATTAAATGGATTTTTAGAACAGGGAGATGGAAGAAGAGCTTGCTCTGTCCACTCCACGCATTGACCTGGTATTGCAGTACCTCCAGGACCGGTGCACTTCCCTTTGGGGATATTTGGCTTGTATCAAAAAATAGAAACAAATGACTGTCTGACAGAAAAAAAACAAACATGCATTTTTGGCTCTTTCTTTTGCAAAGAAAGAAGAAGATGAAATGACGACAAAATAAAGCCTCCTTCTTTTTGCTGTGTCTTGTTTGCTCTTTTGCGTGGCTTCTTACTTTCTTTTCTTTTCAGCTCCTCCTCGCATGGAGCAGGAGTGCCGCCTGCTGCCTAGCCTAATTCAGTCCGAACGAGCAGATGCCTAAGAAACTCCTGTTGAAGCTGTATCCAAATAGCCTGCATAGCAAACACTGCAGCAGCAAGCAGCAAGCAGCAAATGCCTTGACTTGCTGGCTTCTTGTCACAATGGCTGGCTGGCTGAAATGACCTGAACTGAAAAGCCCAGCCACTGGCTGCTTGCTTGCTGCCTGAGTTTCATGGCAGCCCAGACGAGTCGGCTAGCAGAGAAAAAGTGGGCGGTTCCTATGCAAATAAGCAGACGAAGCCTGGTGCCGGAAAAGAACTGGAAGCATGTGCCTTTTTGGCTGTTTGCTGGCCATGCGGGCCCCCCAGCAGTGTGTGCGGCTGCTTTTCTTTACTCCATACAAAGTCTTTGGCTTTTGCATCCGTCGTCGTCGTCGCCGCCGCTGCTGCATAGACTCCCCGGGGCTGTGTCGGAAGGAGCGGAGGCAGGCACGCTGGCCTGCTGGGGGAGGAGGCGAGCGGGCAGCCAGCGGCTCCCTCTGCCCTTCTCCCTAAAGCGTAGCGCCCCTGGCCGTCGGGCGGCGCTCAGGCGGGGGCCCATTTCTGGTTATCGCTTCTCGGCCTTTTGGCTAAGATCAAGTGTAGTATCTGTTCTTATCAGTTTAATATCTGATACGTCCCCTATCTGGGGACCATATATTAAATGGATTTTAGAACAGGGAGATGGAAGAAGAGCTTGCTCTGTCCACTCCACGCATTGACCTGGTATTGCAGTACCTCCAGGACCGGTGCACTTCCCTTTGGGGATATTTGGCTTGTATCAAAAAATAGAAACAAATGACTGTCTGACAGAAAAAAAACAAACATGCATTTTTGGCTCTTTCTTTTGCAAAGAAAGAAGAAGATGAAATGACGACAAAATAAAGCCTCCTTCTTTTTGCTGTGTCTTGTTTGCTCTTTTGCGTGGCTTCTTACTTTCTTTTCTTTTCAGCTCCTCCTCGCATGGAGCAGGAGTGCCGCCTGCTGCCTAGCCTAATTCAGTCCGAACGAGCAGATGCCTAAGAAACTCCTGTTGAAGCTGTATCCAAATAGCCTGCATAGCAAACACTGCAGCAGCAAGCAGCAAGCAGCAAATGCCTTGACTTG
>NW_027455156.1:0-43990 GCF_040206685.1 Ascaphus truei
TTGGTTAGTACCCAAATGAGTCACATACCTAAATTTTCGTATTCCCCTATAACCCTGGGCCAAACAAAAATAGAAAAATAATCCTAAGTGTCAACCCTAACTTTCAACCCTAACTTTCAACCCTAACTTTCAACCCTAACTTTCAACCCTAACTCTTCTCTGATTGGTTAGTACCCAAATGAGTCACATACCTAAATTTTCGTATTCCCCTATAACCCTGGGCCAAACAAAAATAGAAAAATAATCCTAAGTGTCAACCCTAACTTTCAACCCTAACTTTCAACCCTAACTTTCAACCCTAACTTTCAACCCTAACTTTCAACCCTAACTCTTCTCTGATTGGTTAGTACCCAAATGAGTCACATACCTACATTTTCGTATTCCCCTATAACCCTGGGCCAAACAAAAATAGAAAAATAATCCTAAGTGTCAACCCTAACTTTCAACCCTAACTTTCAACCCTAACTTTCAACCCTAACTTTCAACCCTAACTCTTCTCTGATTGGTTAGTACCCAAATGAGTCACATACCTAAATTTTCGTATTCCCCTATAACCCTGGGCCAAACAAAAATAGAAAAATAATCCTAAGTGTCAACCCTAACTTTCAACCCTAACTTTCAACCCTAACTTTCAACCCTAACTTTCAACCCTAACTTTCAACCCTAACTCTTCTCTGATTGGTTAGTACCCAAATGAGTCACATACCTACATTTTCGTATTCCCCTATAACCCTGGGCCAAACAAAAATAGAAAAATAATCCTAAGTGTCAACCCTAACTTTCAACCCTAACTTTCAACCCTAACTTTCAACCCTAACTCTTCTCTGATTGGTTAGTACCCAAATGAGTCACATACCTAAATTTTCGTATTCCCCTATAACCCTGGGCCAAACAAAAATAGAAAAATAATCCTAAATGTCAACCCTAACTTTCAACCCTAACTTTCAACCCTAACTTTCAACCCTAACTCTTCTCTGATTGGTTAGTACCCAAATGAGTCACATACCTAAATTTTCGTATTCCCCTATAACCCTGGGCCAAACAAAAATAGAAAAATAATCCTAAGTGTCAACCCTAACTTTCAACCCTAACTTTCAACCCTAACTTTCAACCCTAACTCTTCTCTGATTGGTTAGTACCCAAATGAGTCACATACCTAAATTTTCGTATTCCCCTATAACCCTGGGCCAAACAAAAATAGAAAAATAATCCTAAGTGTCAACCCTAACTTTCAACCCTAACTTTCAACCCTAACTTTCAACCCTAACTCTTCTCTGATTGGTTAGTACCCAAATGAGTCACATACCTAAATTTTCGTATTCCCCTATAACCCTGGGCCAAACAAAAATAGAAAAATAATCCTAAGTGTCAACCCTAACTTTCAACCCTAACTTTCAACCCTAACTTTCAACCCTAACTCTTCTCTGATTGGTTAGTACCCAAATGAGTCACATACCTAAATTTTCGTATTCCCCTATAACCCTGGGCCAAACAAAAATAGAAAAATAATCCTAAGTGTCAACCCTAACTTTCAACCCTAACTTTCAACCCTAACTTTCAACCCTAACTTTCAACCCTAACTTTCAACCCTAACTTTCAACCCTAACTCTTCTCTGATTGGTTAGTACCCAAATGAGTCACATACCTAAATTTTCGTATTCCCCTATAACCCTGGGCCAAACAAAAATAGAAAAATAATCCTAACTTTCAACCCTAACTTTCAACCCTAACTTTCAACCCTAACTTTCAACCCTAACTCTTCTCTGATTGGTTAGTACCCAAATGAGTCACATACCTAAATTTTCGTATTCCCCTATAACCCTGGGCCAAACAAAAATAGAAAAATAATCCTAAGTGTCAACCCTAACTTTCAACCCTAACTTTCAACCCTAACTTTCAACCCTAACTTTCAACCCTAACTCTTCTCTGATTGGTTAGTACCCAAATGAGTCACATACCTACATTTTCGTATTCCCCTATAACCCTGGGCCAAACAAAAATAGAAAAATAATCCTAACTTTCAACCCTAACTTTCAACCCTAACTTTCAACCCTAACTTTCAACCCTAACTTTCAACCCTAACTCTTCTCTGATTGGTTAGTACCCAAATGAGTCACATACCTAAATTTTCGTATTCCCCTATAACCCTGGGCCAAACAAAAATAGAAAAATAATCCTAAGTGTCAACCCTAACTTTCAACCCTAACTTTCAACCCTAACTTTCAACCCTAACTTTCAACCCTAACTCTTCTCTGATTGGTTAGTACCCAAATGAGTCACATACCTAAATTTTCGTATTCCCCTATAACCCTGGGCCAAACAAAAATAGAAAAATAATCCTAAGTGTCAACCCTAACTTTCAACCCTAACTTTCAACCCTAACTTTCAACCCTAACTCTTCTCTGATTGGTTAGTACCCAAATGAGTCACATACCTAAATTTTCGTATTCCCCTATAACCCTGGGCCAAACAAAAATAGAAAAATAATCCTAAGTGTCAACCCTAACTTTCAACCCTAACTTTCAACCCTAACTTTCAACCCTAACTTTCAACCCTAACTTTCAACCCTAACTTTCAACCCTAACTCTTCTCTGATTGGTTAGTACCCAAATGAGTCACATACCTAAATTTTCGTATTCCCCTATAACCCTGGGCCAAACAAAAATAGAAAAATAATCCTAAGTGTCAACCCTAACTTTCAACCCTAACTTTCAACCCTAACTTTCAACCCTAACTCTTCTCTGATTGGTTAGTACCCAAATGAGTCACATACCTAAATTTTCGTATTCCCCAATAACCCTGGGCCAAACAAAAATAGAAAAATAATCCTAAGTGTCAACCCTAACTTTCAACCCTAACTTTCAACCCTAACTTTCAACCCTAACTCTTCTCTGATTGGTTAGTACCCAAATGAGTCACATACCTAAATTTTCGTATTCCCCTATAACCCTAACCCTAACCCTAACCCTAACCCTAACTTTCAACCCTAACTTTCAACCCTAACTTTCAACCCTAACTTTCAACCCTAACTCTTCTCTGATTGGTTAGTACCCAAATGAGTCACATACCTAAATTTTCGTATTCCCCTATAACCCTGGGCCAAACAAAAATAGAAAAATAATCCTAAGTGTCAACCCTAACTTTCAACCCTAACTTTCAACCCTAACTTTCAACCCTAACTTTCAACCCTAACTCTTCTCTGATTGGTTAGTACCCAAATGAGTCACATACCTAAATTTTCGTATTCCCCTATAACCCTGGGCCAAACAAAAATAGAAAAATAATCCTAAGTGTCAACCCTAACTTTCAACCCTAACTTTCAACCCTAACTCTTCTCTGATTGGTTAGTACCCAAATGAGTCACATACCTAAATTTTCGTATTCCCCTATAACCCTGGGCCAAACAAAAATAGAAAAATAATCCTAAGTGTCAACCCTAACTTTCAACCCTAACTTTCAACCCTAACTTTCAACCCTAACTCTTCTCTGATTGGTTAGTACCCAAATGAGTCACATACCTACATTTTCGTATTCCCCTATAACCCTGGGCCAAACAAAAATAGAAAAATAATCCTAAGTGTCAACCCTAACTTTCAACCCTAACTTTCAACCCTAACTTTCAACCCTAACTCTTCTCTGATTGGTTAGTACCCAAATGAGTCACATACCTAAATTTTCGTATTCCCCTATAACCCTGGGCCAAACAAAAATAGAAAAATAATCCTAAGTGTCAACCCTAACTTTCAACCCTAACTTTCAACCCTAACTTTCAACCCTAACTTTCAACCCTAACTTTCAACCCTAACTCTTCTCTGATTGGTTAGTACCCAAATGAGTCACATACCTACATTTTCGTATTCCCCTATAACCCTGGGCCAAACAAAAATAGAAAAATAATCCTAAGTGTCAACCCTAACTTTCAACCCTAACTTTCAACCCTAACTTTCAACCCTAACTTTCAACCCTAACTCTTCTCTGATTGGTTAGTACCCAAATGAGTCACATACCTAAATTTTCGTATTCCCCTATAACCCTGGGCCAAACAAAAATAGAAAAATAATCCTAAGTGTCAACCCTAACTTTCAACCCTAACTTTCAACCCTAACTTTCAACCCTAACTTTCAACCCTAACTTTCAACCCTAACTCTTCTCTGATTGGTTAGTACCCAAATGAGTCACATACCTACATTTTCGTATTCCCCTATAACCCTGGGCCAAACAAAAATAGAAAAATAATCCTAAGTGTCAACCCTAACTTTCAACCCTAACTTTCAACCCTAACTTTCAACCCTAACTTTCAACCCTAACTCTTCTCTGATTGGTTAGTACCCAAATGAGTCACATACCTAAATTTTCGTATTCCCCTATAACCCTGGGCCAAACAAAAATAGAAAAATAATCCTAAGTGTCAACCCTAACTTTCAACCCTAACTTTCAACCCTAACTTTCAACCCTAACTCTTCTCTGATTGGTTAGTACCCAAATGAGTCACATACCTAAATTTTCGTATTCCCCTATAACCCTGGGCCAAACAAAAATAGAAAAATAATCCTAAGTGTCAACCCTAACTTTCAACCCTAACTTTCAACCCTAACTTTCAACCCTAACTCTTCTCTGATTGGTTAGTACCCAAATGAGTCACATACCTAAATTTTCGTATTCCCCTATAACCCTGGGCCAAACAAAAATAGAAAAATAATCCTAAGTGTCAACCCTAACTTTCAACCCTAACTTTCAACCCTAACTTTCAACCCTAACTCTTCTCTGATTGGTTAGTACCCAAATGAGTCACATACCTAAATTTTCGTATTCCCCTATAACCCTGGGCCAAACAAAAATAGAAAAATAATCCTAAGTGTCAACCCTAACTTTCAACCCTAACTTTCAACCCTAACTTTCAACCCTAACTCTTCTCTGATTGGTTAGTACCCAAATGAGTCACATACCTAAATTTTCGTATTCCCCTATAACCCTGGGCCAAACAAAAATAGAAAAATAATCCTAAGTGTCAACCCTAACTTTCAACCCTAACTTTCAACCCTAACTTTCAACCCTAACTTTCAACCCTAACTTTCAACCCTAACTCTTCTCTGATTGGTTAGTACCCAAATGAGTCACATACCTAAATTTTCGTATTCCCCTATAACCCTGGGCCAAACAAAAATAGAAAAATAATCCTAAGTGTCAACCCTAACTTTCAACCCTAACTTTCAACCCTAACTCTTCTCTGATTGGTTAGTACCCAAATGAGTCACATACCTAAATTTTCGTATTCCCCTATAACCCTGGGCCAAACAAAAATAGAAAAATAATCCTAAGTGTCAACCCTAACTTTCAACCCTAACTTTCAACCCTAACTTTCAACCCTAACTTTCAACCCTAACTTTCAACCCTAACTCTTCTCTGATTGGTTAGTACCCAAATGAGTCACATACCTACATTTTCGTATTCCCCTATAACCCTGGGCCAAACAAAAATAGAAAAATAATCCTAAGTGTCAACCCTAACTTTCAACCCTAACTTTCAACCCTAACTTTCAACCCTAACTCTTCTCTGATTGGTTAGTACCCAAATGAGTCACATACCTAAATTTTCGTATTCCCCTATAACCCTGGGCCAAACAAAAATAGAAAAATAATCCTAAGTGTCAACCCTAACTTTAAACCCTAACTTTCAACCCTAACTTTCAACCCTAACTTTCAACCCTAACTTTCAACCCTAACTTTCAACCCTAACTCTTCTCTGATTGGTTAGTACCCAAATGAGTCACATACCTACATTTTCGTATTCCCCTATAACCCTGGGCCAAACAAAAATAGAAAAATAATCCTAAGTGTCAACCCTAACTTTCAACCCTAACTTTCAACCCTAACTTTCAACCCTAACTTTCAACCCTAACTCTTCTCTGATTGGTTAGTACCCAAATGAGTCACATACCTAAATTTTCGTATTCCCCTATAACCCTGGGCCAAACAAAAATAGAAAAATAATCCTAAGTGTCAACCCTAACTTTCAACCCTAACTTTCAACCCTAACTTTCAACCCTAACTCTTCTCTGATTGGTTAGTACCCAAATGAGTCACATACCTACATTTTCGTATTCCCCTATAACCCTGGGCCAAACAAAAATAGAAAAATAATCCTAAGTGTCAACCCTAACTTTCAACCCTAACTTCAACCCTAACTTTCAACCCTAACTTTCAACCCTAACTCTTCTCTGATTGGTTAGTACCCAAATGAGTCACATACCTAAATTTTCGTATTCCCCTATAACCCTGGGCCAAACAAAAATAGAAAAATAATCCTAAGTGTCAACCCTAACTTTCAACCCTAACTTTCAACCCTAACTTTCAACCCTAACTTTCAACCTAACTTTCAACCCTAACTCTTCTCTGATTGGTTAGTACCCAAATGAGTCACATACCTACATTTTCGTATTCCCCTATAACCCTGGGCCAAACAAAAATAGAAAAATAATCCTAAGTGTCAACCCTAACTTTCAACCCTAACTTTCAACCCTAACTTTCAACCCTAACTTTCAACCCTAACTCTTCTCTGATTGGTTAGTACCCAAATGAGTCACATACCTAAATTTTCGTATTCCCCTATAACCCTGGGCCAAACAAAAATAGAAAAATAATCCTAAGTGTCAACCCTAACTTTCAACCCTAACTTTCAACCCTAACTTTCAACCCTAACTCTTCTCTGATTGGTTAGTACCCAAATGAGTCACATACCTAAATTTTCGTATTCCCCTATAACCCTGGGCCAAACAAAAATAGAAAAATAATCCTAAGTGTCAACCCTAACTTTCAACCCTAACTTTCAACCCTAACTTTCAACCCTAACTCTTCTCTGATTGGTTAGTACCCAAATGAGTCACATACCTAAATTTTCGTATTCCCCTATAACCCTGGGCCAAACAAAAATAGAAAAATAATCCTAAGTGTCAACCCTAACTTTCAACCCTAACTTTCAACCCTAACTTTCAACCCTAACTCTTCTCTGATTGGTTAGTACCCAAATGAGTCACATACCTAAATTTTCGTATTCCCCTATAACCCTGGGCCAAACAAAAATAGAAAAATAATCCTAAGTGTCAACCCTAACTTTCAACCCTAACTTTCAACCCTAACTTTCAACCCTAACTCTTCTCTGATTGGTTAGTACCCAAATGAGTCACATACCTAAATTTTCGTATTCCCCTATAACCCTGGGCCAAACAAAAATAGAAAAATAATCCTAAGTGTCAACCCTAACTTTCAACCCTAACTTTCAACCCTAACTTTCAACCTAACTTTCAACCCTAACTTTCAACCCTAACTTTCAACCCTAACTCTTCTCTGATTGGTTAGTACCCAAATGAGTCACATACCTAAATTTTCGTATTCCCCTATAACCCTGGGCCAAACAAAAATAGAAAAATAATCCTAAGTGTCAACCCTAACTTTCAACCCTAACTTTCAACCCTAACTCTTCTCTGATTGGTTAGTACCCAAATGAGTCACATACCTAAATTTTCGTATTCCCCTATAACCCTGGGCCAAACAAAAATAGAAAAATAATCCTAAGTGTCAACCCTAACTTTCAACCCTAACTTTCAACCCTAACTTTCAACCCTAACTTTCAACCCTAACTCTTCTCTGATTGGTTAGTACCCAAATGAGTCACATACCTACATTTTCGTATTCCCCTATAACCCTGGGCCAAACAAAAATAGAAAAATAATCCTAAATGTCAACCCTAACTTTCAACCCTAACTTTCAACCCTAACTTTCAACCCTAACTTTCAACCCTAACTCTTCTCTGATTGGTTAGTACCCAAATGAGTCACATACCTAAATTTTCGTATTCCCCTATAACCCTGGGCCAAACAAAAATAGAAAAATAATCCTAAGTGTCAACCCTAACTTTCAACCCTAACTTTCAACCCTAACTTTCAACCCTAACTCTTCTCTGATTGGTTAGTACCCAAATGAGTCACATACCTAAATTTTCGTATTCCCCTATAACCCTGGGCCAAACAAAAATAGAAAAATAATCCTAAGTGTCAACCCTAACTTTCAACCCTAACTTTCAACCCTAACTTTCAACCCTAACTCTTCTCTGATTGGTTAGTACCCAAATGAGTCACATACCTAAATTTTCGTATTCCCCTATAACCCTGGGCCAAACAAAAATAGAAAAATAATCCTAAGTGTCAACCCTAACTTTCAACCCTAACTTTCAACCCTAACTTTCAACCCTAACTTTCAACCCTAACTTTCAACCCTAACTCTTCTCTGATTGGTTAGTACCCAAATGAGTCACATACCTAAATTTTCGTATTCCCCTATAACCCTGGGCCAAACAAAAATAGAAAAATAATCCTAAGTGTCAACCCTAACTTTCAACCCTAACTTTCAACCCTAACTTTCAACCCTAACTCTTCTCTGATTGGTTAGTACCCAAATGAGTCACATACCTAAATTTTCGTATTCCCCTATAACCCTGGGCCAAACAAAAATAGAAAAATAATCCTAAGTGTCAACCCTAACTTTCAACCCTAACTTTCAACCCTAACTTTCAACCCTAACTCTTCTCTGATTGGTTAGTACCCAAATGAGTCACATACCTAAATTTTCGTATTCCCCTATAACCCTGGGCCAAACAAAAATAGAAAAATAATCCTAAGTGTCAACCCTAACTTTCAACCCTAACTTTCAACCCTAACTCTTCTCTGATTGGTTAGTACCCAAATGAGTCACATACCTAAATTTTCGTATTCCCCTATAACCCTGGGCCAAACAAAAATAGAAAAATAATCCTAAGTGTCAACCCTAACTTTCAACCCTAACTTTCAACCCTAACTTTCAACCCTAACTTTCAACCCTAACTCTTCTCTGATTGGTTAGTACCCAAATGAGTCACATACCTAAATTTTCGTATTCCCCTATAACCCTGGGCCAAACAAAAATAGAAAAATAATCCTAAGTGTCAACCCTAACTTTCAACCCTAACTTTCAACCCTAACTTTCAACCCTAACTCTTCTCTGATTGGTTAGTACCCAAATGAGTCACATACCTAAATTTTCGTATTCCCCTATAACCCTGGGCCAAACAAAAATAGAAAAATAATCCTAAGTGTCAACCCTAACTTTCAACCCTAACTTTCAACCCTAACTTTCAACCCTAACTTTCAACCCTAACTTTCAACCCTAACTCTTCTCTGATTGGTTAGTACCCAAATGAGTCACATACCTAAATTTTCGTATTCCCCTATAACCCTGGGCCAAACAAAAATAGAAAAATAATCCTAAGTGTCAACCCTAACTTTCAACCCTAACTTTCAACCCTAACTTTCAACCCTAACTTTCAACCCTAACTTTCAACCCTAACTCTTCTCTGATTGGTTAGTACCCAAATGAGTCACATACCTAAATTTTCGTATTCCCCTATAACCCTGGGCCAAACAAAAATAGAAAAATAATCCTAAGTGTCAACCCTAACTTTCAACCCTAACTTTCAACCCTAACTTTCAACCCTAACTCTTCTCTGATTGGTTAGTACCCAAATGAGTCACATACCTAAATTTTCGTATTCCCCTATAACCCTGGGCCAAACAAAAATAGAAAAATAATCCTAAGTGTCAACCCTAACTTTCAACCCTAATTTTCAACCCTAACTTTCAACCCTAACTCTTCTCTGATTGGTTAGTACCCAAATGAGTCACATTCCTAAATTTTCGTATTCCCCTATAACCCTAACCCTAACCCTAACGTTTATCTCTATGGCAATGAACAGACCCGCTTATTGCCCCCCGGTCCGAACCCCCAGAGATGGACTCCAACTGGACAAGCACAGTCTCACCAAGTATGTGGAGGGCACTGATCGGATTGACATGTTTCTAAGGAACTTTGAAATGCAGTGCCGGCGGTACGGGGTGCTTCCCCAGCATAGGGTTGCACGCCTGGACCCGCTACTCTCCAGCTTGGCTAAACAGACTTTGATGGCGCTTACAGAGGAGTTTGCTGATGACTATGACCACCTGAAAGAACTTTTGCTGTTTCAGCATGGTTTTACCCCTGAAGCTTACCGGGGTAAGTTCCGGCTGGAGGAGAGGCACCCTCAGGAGACCTATGTCACTTATGTGACCCGCATGGCTTTGTATGGGTTACACTGGGTGGAGGGCTCTGAGGCCAAGACTTACCAACGCCTGCTGGACCTCATCTTTCAGGAGCAGCTCATGCAGCAGTGCCCGCCGGCGGTGAGGGCTTTTGTGTATGATAAAAAGCCCAAGACCTACACCGAGGCGGCGAGGATGGCAGATGACTATGTGGTCAGCCGGTCCCAGATGACCGCCAAGGTACCAGCCAAAGCGGTAACCCCACCGGCGCCGGCCAAGAAAGCTGTGAGTACCCCCCAGTGGACCCAAAAGCCGCCTGCGGGCAGCGGGTCACAGAAGGCGGGAGAGCTCCGGCATGAGCGCCGGTGCTACAATTGCAACAGCACTGGTCACATCAGACCAGATTGCCCGGAACCCCTGCGTTCCAACGGACCCTATCGAGGGCAACGCACCCCAGCTGCAAAGCCGGTAGCCCGCGTGCGGGTGGCTTCCACCAAAGAACCAGGACCGGTCATGGAAACAACTCCCAGCGAGACGTCCCATGTCACCCCTACCCCGGTTTCTTCAGTGCCTACAGCCAGGAGCGGAGGACATCACAGCGCAGACCTGCAGCAGACGGACGGCAGGAGCAAGCATCTCACCCCGGTCACAGTCGGTGACCGGCAAGCAGTTGGCTTACTTGATTCAGGAGCTGCAGTGACCCTGGTCCGACCTGATATGGTCCGGCCAGAGGAATTGATCCCAGGCCCTGGGATACAGATCACTGTGGCTGACGGAGAGCCACGTTTCCTGCAGGTGGCCCGCATTTTTTTGGATTGGGGGGTGGGCAAGGGTGTGCGGGAGGTGGGGGTTTTACCAGGTTTGGATGCTGAAATTCTTTTGGGCAATGACCTGGGACCGATGACCTGCACCTACGACCGTGTGCCCCAGCCCGCTGCAGTGGCGGCGGTTACCCGGAGCCAGACCGCGGCAATGTCGGCGGTGGCCACCCCAGTCCCCCAGCCTTTGGGACCAACGTTAGCGGAGGGCACAGAGGAGCCCAGGGAGGTAAGCCAGGATCAGTTGCAACCACAGGCTGACTTACTGTTCCCCCTTACCGTGTCCCCTTCCCCTGACAATGACATGACTGGGGGGGGGCAGATTTAGGAGCCCAGTTTAGGGAGGCAGTGAAGGCAGACCCTACCCTGGCCGGCGTGAGACTTCGGGCGTCCGAATCTCAGGCAGGGGAGGGCACTGAGCGCTGCCTATGGCATAAGGGACTCCTATACAGAGAAGAAGGGAACCCGAGAATAGAGAAGGGATTGACCGGTAAGCGACAGCTAGTAGTACCCCAGGGGTACCGACAGCAATTGTTATGGGTAGCTCACTCTATTCCGTTAGCGGCACATCAGGGGGTCACCAGAACTCGAGCCCGGTTATTGCAGCGTTATTTCTGGCCGGGGGCATCCAGGGATGCGGCTGATTTCTGCCGCTCCTGTGATGCCTGCCAGCGAGTAGGTAAGGCGGGCGACCGTGTGAAGGCACCCCTGAGACCCCTACCGATAATAGGGGAACCCTTCCAGAAGGTAGCGATGGACCTGATAGGACCCCTCATGATTCCTAGCAGGTCAGGGAAGTGCTACATCCTCACGGTGGTGGATTTTGCCACCCGGTACCCTGAGGCGGTAGCGCTGGGCACCATAAGTGCCAAGACAGTGGCAGCAGCTTTGCTGAACATTTTTGCTAGGGTAGGTTTCCCTAGTGAGATCCTAACTGATCAGGGGTCGCAGTTCATGAGTGAACTGTTACATTGTCTCTGGGATGCCTGCGGTGTACAGCACCAGCGCACTACCCCTTACCATCCCCAAACAAACGGATTATGTGAGAGGTTTAATGGTACCCTGAAGCAGATGCTTCGGACCTTTATAGAGGCGGAGGGGAAAGACTGGGAGATTCACCTGCAGCACTTGCTGTTTGCATACCGAGAGGTACCGCAAGAATCTACAGGCTTCTCCCCCTTCGAGCTACTATATGGCCGCAGGGTACGTGGACCTCTGGACCTCTTCCGTGAGGGATGGGAGGGGAAGACTACTGCTACTGATGCTTCAGTGATCCAGTATGTAGTAGATCTCAGAGACCGGTTAGAGATGCTTATGGGGGTGGCCCAGGACCACCTCAGGGCTGCTCAGACCAAGCAGAAGCAATGGTATGACCAGCAGGCCGTAGCAGAGAATTCATCCCAGGACAGCAGGTGCTTGTTCTCAAACCCACTCGGGAGAACAAGCTGATGGCTGCCTGGTCGGGACCGTACCCGGTTATCCGAAAGGTGAATGAGTGCAACTATGTTGTACAGGTAGCGCCTGAGAGGCACAAGACATATCACATTAATATGTTAAAGGAATACAGAGCACCGAGTATGGGAGCAGTAATGGCCATTTGTAGCCCACTGCTGGAGGATCCGGCGAGCAATGCTCTGCCTGATCTCCTAGGGGAGGCAAAGCAAGGAAACACTGTTGAGCAGGTAGAGATCGGGGCACAGTTGAGTGCTAGGCAGAAGGGAGAAGCCAGGGACATGCTAGCTCAGTATAGCGCCCTCTTCACTGACATGCCAGGGACCACACATCTCACCAAACACCCAGTACACACAGGGGACCTGCAGCCTCTGCATAAGCACGCTTATAGAGTGTCAGCAGAGGTCAAGACAAGTATGGAGAGAGAGATTGAGGAGATGCTGACCCTAGGGGTAATTACTCCGTCCCAGAGCCCTTGGGCAAGTCCAGTAGTCCTAGTGCCTAAGAAGGACAAAACCACCCGGTTTTGTGTGTACTACCGGTTGCTCAACGCTGGGACGGTGTCAGATGCTTACCCCATGCCCCGCATGGATGAGTTACTAGATGAACTCGCGGGGGCAAAGTATCTGACCACCATGGATCTGAGCAAAGGCTACTGGCAGATTCCCCTGACCCTGGAGGCTAGGGAGAAGTCAGCATTCTTCACTCCAAGTGGCCTCTATGAGTTTTTGGTGATGCCATTTGGGATGAAGAATGCCCCGGCTACCTTCCAACGCCTGGTCAATAGGTTACCGGAAGGGATGCAGAGCTATGCCAGGGCTTACTTAGATGACATTGCTGTCTTTAGTAATTCCTGGGAATCCCACATAGGACATGTAGCTGCGGTGCTGGATAGAATCAGGGAGGCTGGGCTTACCTTAAAACCCACTAAGTGTATGGTAGGTATGGCAGAAGTCCTGTACTTAGGGCACAGGGTGGGTGGAGGGCATTTCAAGCCAGAGCCAGCCAAGGTAGAAGCCATAGTTCAGTGGCCTGTTCCAAAAACCAAGAAACAGGTCATGGCCTTTTTGGGCACCGCAGGGTACTACAGGAAATTTGTCCCACAGTACAGCGCCGTGGCCAAACCCCTGACTGATCTGACTAAGAAGCAACTGCCTGTGCTTATTACCTGGTCTCCTGCTGTGAAACTGCTTTCCAGGCACTGAAAGCTGCGCTTGCTGAGGCCCCCATCCTGGCTGCCCCAGATTATACCAAGCATTTTCTTATTCAGACTGATGCCTCAGACTTTGGTGTGGGGGCTGTGTTGAGCCAGGTGGGGGACGACGGCAAAGAGCACCCTGTGGTGTATCTCAGTCGCAAACTGCTCCCCAGGGAGGTGGCATATGCCACCATTGAAAAGGAGTGCTTGGCCATTGTGTGGGCACTCAAAAAGCTCCAGCCCTATGTCTATGGGAGGGCTTTCACGGTCATTACCGACCACAATCCCCTGAGCTGGCTACAGAGGGTATCAGGGGAAAATGCCAAACTGCTGAGATGGAGCTTGGCTTTGCAAGAATTTGAATTCACCATTCAGCACAAAAAGGGTAGTGAAAACAGCAATGCTGATGGACTTTCACGCCAGGACTATCCCTCTGAGACTGAATTCATTAATGGTGCCAGCAGTGCCCCACTCCCCGTCAGGGCCAGTGGGCCACAGGACACGCATTAAGAAGGGGAGGTGTAGAGGGAGAGAGGGGGTGGCCCGGTATTAAAGGGGTTGCACCCCATTTGGCCACCCCTGACCGCACCAGGGAGACAAGGGGTTAACTGGGCTGAGGTCCAGAAATGTGATGTAACCCTTGTTATGACATGTAAATGTATTTTCCCCTGTTCCATTGTAATGTCTGGTTACTCAGTGTTTGCATCACACACACACTAGAATCCATCCGGGAGCACAAGGGTTAATAATTCTTTAATGATTATAGCTCTTTGTGTAAGTTTCCCGCCTTTTCGGGCACCATTTTGCAGGTCCCCATTGGCCGCCATTAGGGCTCAATGCATTTCAATAGGAATTTGTGCTGTTTTCGTCCTGTTTCCTGTAGTGACCAGCAGGTGGCGTCCGAGAGGGAGAGCGGCGGTTTCCCATTGAAAGTCAATGGGCTCATTGACTTCAATGGAGATGCCTCGAGGTAACCTAGTTGGCTGCCGTCCAGACCGCAAACCGCAAAGCGGATACAATGTCCTTCAAAAGAGCTAAAATCACTGGGTCAAGTTCAACGTCAATTAGCGGGGAAATAAACTGTTTTAGGGCACCTAGGGATAAAATTCTTTTTGCCCCTAGTTCCTAAGCGTCCCCCCACTCGACCACCACCGGGTCCCCGAATCCTGGACCCCCGATAAGGGTCGAACCAGATAGAGCGGGTCGCGCCATAGGCTTTGCCGGCGGCGGCAGAAACGGCTCAGAAAAATGACTAAGTGAGAAATGCTGAATTTTAGGAATCCATATCTCCGGTTCCGGAGGGTTCAGCGGATCAGGGTTTGGGGTATCTGTAGCCACTGCTCCGGCATCGCTGCAGAACCATCCTTGACCCGCTTGGACCAACCCGACGGAGTATGGACCCCCCTGAAGTTCGGGACTTTTCCCATAAACTTCAATGGCAGAAAACCCCCATTGACTTCAATGGCGGCGATTTACCATTGAAAGTCTATGGCGGAGCTGCCCGTTGTTTTCAATGGGGATTTAGTGAAAAGCTGAGATTTCTTTTTCAATGGAGATTTTTGTATTAAAATGATTTAATGTGCATTGGTGTAACTCCGGTTTCTTAGGTCGTAGCAAGTCGCTTTTTGGACCATATGGTGTCCCAGTTCTGGCAATGCGAACTGGGAAGTTTGGACCTGCTAAACCTAACGGAACCGGATATTTTAATACGTTTATGTTTTATGCTTAATAGTGTATCTTAAGGTATGGACAAAGACCCAGAAGAGATTCTTTTGGGCCATAAGGTAGCAGATGGCCCTGGGGACGCCGCTATGTCTAGGATTTAAGTGCTGTTCAAAGAGTTTTATCACCCTCACTGTTTATCCGAAGCCCAAACCAGGGCAGGTCTTAAGTGTTCCAGTTAACACCTTTCAACAAAGGTTTTCCTGCCAGAACTCCAAATGGTAGACTGTCTGGCATTCCTGACGTAAATGTGGGGCTTCAGAAATGAGACCCCCAGAGTTCTACTGCGCATGTGCCAACTAGCAGGGGGGCATGGGTCAGAATGCTTTCCCACGTTAGTGAGTGGCTGGAGGTAATTGTAAACCAATCCCCTGTGCTTAAGGTTAAGAATAGAAGGAGAATGGTTTATAAACTGCTGTCCACCCATATATCCTTTGTCTTCGTTTGCTGATATGGTTACCTGATATCACCTGAATGATTTCCTCACTGCTGAAAGAAATGCTACATCATACTTCTCATTCCCCAACCCTTAAGTAAGTGTACTTCTTGTTCGTTACTGTATTATCTGTTGTGTTCACCTATATTCTAAGGAATAAATACAATTTATTATATCTTAAGCCTCGTTCAGTTCAAACCCAATTATTTTTGTGTAATATTAATAAGCCTGTGGAAGCTATCGTCACAAGGAGGTATTATAGTGTGTATTGTGGGGAGAATTAGTGTGTGTGTTGTTTGGGAGTGATATTCGGGAGGATTGTGTGTGCAGAAGGAAGAATGAGTGAGGGGGGAGTAAGGGAGCAGGATTGAATGAGAGGGGGTCATTGAGTGATAGCGGGGAGGGGAGGGAAGAGTGAGGAGAGTGGGTGTAGGAGGGAGCAGTGCAAGAGACCGTCGGGGGCAGAATACATGGTGAGAAGGGAGGCTGCCTAGAAGCATAAAAATCTACTTCACCACTGTTCTGTACTCTCTTCAATACTCTGTGTTACAGATCTCTCTGGCAAGAAATGGGGTCCAATGGCAAAGACTGCTCTAAATAAGATAGTATAAATGAACACAGAGAGAAATTCCAAAGAGTAACCCAAGAAAATACAAGTGAAATCTAATCGTAAGGTAATTAGTCCCATTAAGTGAAATACATAAAGGAATAGTCCATAAAAAAGCACAAAGGAAAAAAATAGGAGTACTTTATTGTGATGTTACATTTCAGAGAATATAAAATTATAGGAAAACAATTCCACTTTGTTCAGAAAACCAGAAAGTCTTGGTCCCAGGTGGACTGAATTTTTATTGCAAATAAGTTCCTTAATACACAAGTAAAGAATATAGTTACTTATTCTATTCTCTACTGTAAGACGTGCCACATTGCCCAATATTTGGGTACAGTGCCCAGATTGTGACCATGCACTACAGAGGTGAGATTCCCCCAACTCCAATTTGCTACACACTCCAAGAGAGATTATTGTGATCAGAGGTGGAATGAGAGGGGTGAGAAGGGTCGCTGCCCAGGGAGTAGCCTGACAGGGGGTACAGAAATCTCTTTTGGTGCATATATTGCGGAGCTGCATTGATTGACTTGTCAATCAGCTCTGCTGCCTATCCCATTGACATCATGATCCGGCACTGTGATCAGCTGCAGCGCTGACCCAGGTGTGTTAGTGCAGCACTTTACAGGGAGGGAACAGAGGTTGTGGATGACAGATGCTGGGGATAGGCCATGAGTACGGGCCAGAGTAAGGTGGAGACTTTCTGTACTCTGCATACAGGACACTGCATGCATGACAGTGTCTGTGTGTGTGTGTGTGTGTGTATTCCAAGTGTCAGTGTGCATAAGTAAGTGTGCTCTGTAAGTATGCCTGTGTGGCAGGTATAGGGGGGTGGTTCAGCTGGAGGAACTTATCCAGGCACAAAAGCACATAGATGCCCCAGATTATACCACCCCAAATGCTGATAATATCCTGCTGCACTTTACAGAAGATGATGCAGATGTCAGTGGGTGGTGGGTTCATTAAATCCATCCATCATATCATAGCCACACTGTGCATATGATGTACTGAATCAATCACAGGAAGACATCTCCATGGTAGGGGTAGAAGTTAACAGAATATGTCCAGCACTGTGGTGTGTAGCCCATAAATAATAATTGTGCACATTACAGAACATACTTGCAACTGCAAGATCATTTTGCTGCTTGTAGTGTTTGCTCTTGTCCTGTGCAGTGTTGTCGTAGATCCGTCTCTTCAGTGTTCACTGCAATAAAAGTAAGACATTGCATTAATATTACAGAAGTTTGGGAGCTGAAATCCCACTATGCTGCAGACATTTTCCCTTTGCATAAGATTCTTGTGATTATATCTCAATGATGATCAATAACAACTACATCATAACACAGCCGCTCAATACAAAATATGTATTTGCTATCAATGGTCATGGAGGCCAAACGTCACACAATGTACAGATATACTGCTGCGGCCGAGTTTATTCGAGCATTTGCCCGTTCTTGGCCGCAGCAGTAACCTGGCGCGCGCCGGAGGGTGCCGGGCGCACGCCGAAGCAGCGGAGGAGCGCCCTCCGATCGGGGCTTTCTCCCTTCCGCTGCCGGGTCCGTCGGGTCCCCCGGAACCCCCTGCCGCTGTCCCCCACATCGCGGGACACCAGTGCTCCCTCGGGGAGCCCTGGACGCGCGTGCAGGGGGCGCAGGCACCCGATGACGCGTGACCGTGCATCGGTGATGCGCGGCACGCTGAGGGAGTGCGGCTAGCACGCCGGGGCATCCCCCGGCTTGCGGTGCTAGCCGTGCTTCAATAAAACGGGTCGGTAGTGTAGCAAGGATTATTTCTTCCTCTGGTGCATTATGATGGGATGTGTTGTAAGATTCTGCATTATTAGCATCACTGAATCTTTTGGAAACTGAGTAATATTCTATGTTTTAATGCAATATTATGGATGATCAGCCGGTAAAATAAAGCTTACTGTATCTGTAGCCATGCTCTACCCATGATGTGCTGAATCAATGACTGCAGAGTGATTCAGAGTGGTAAACATGACTGGAACTCATCTCTGAATAGAGGACAGAACAGCAGTGCAGAGTAGGAGGTGAATGTATCTCAAATGGAAGACTTAGTAGCTGTGTGGGGAGTAGACAGTACAGACTGATCAAATAAATAGTTAAAGGAGTATCTTCAACATTACTTGGCTTTGTTATCAACATTGAAGTTTCTCTTGTTTTTTCTGTTCTTTAAATCACTACTACTGATGCCATGTGTAACCTGTACTGAGAGATATACTCTACTGGCCTAGATGAAACCATATGATGCAAACAGGATTCATCCCACTCCAGATTCATATGATTGCACCACTTCAACCTTTAATAAAACACATAGAACTACAGCAGTGCGCTACTGCACATGTTCTTGTTATGAATGGTAGTAGATGTGGTCCTTGGGTCAATACTTCATACAGCAGCCACACTCTACTCATGATGTATTGAATCAACAAAAACCTGCATGGTACAGATCACAGGAAGGGTGGAGTAGAGGGGAATATGTCCAATGCGAAACCCTTAGCAGCTGGATTGTGTGGAGTCAACAAAACGACAAATACTAAATGAGAAATATACACATTGCTTATCTGTCTCTGTGTAGTCATTTTCCTCCTCTTCAAATGTCTTTCAAAATTTCTCTTCTGACAGAAAAGAAACACATGGCTTCAATATTCACTGTTCTTCCCTCCTGAAATAAAAGTTAAGCATTGCATGGTTATGATCATACATACAATGAACCTTGCGCCAAACCATGCGATCCAAAGTAAATCCACCTCCCTCCCATAGCTGTGTTCCTTCTAGAGCTTCTACCACACAAGTCATTACTGTTCGTGACACTGTACTGCAGTCACAGTCTGCACACAAAGTACTGAATCAATTACATCACACTGAAAAGGCAGTCTACATGATGCAATAGTTAACCATAATAACTCTGTCATGCAAATGACAGGAAAACCTATATGTATATCATTAGGGGAGAGGGGAAAAATAATTAAAAAATAAGTGCGACAAATAAAAACAGATTATAGGAAAGTAAATCCTTGCCCTGGGAACTTTACAATCTAATAGAAATGTTAGAAGACTTAAAGAGAGGCAGCAGTTGGGGGAAGAAGTGCAGTAGATGACAATGCTTGTCCTTAATGGTGGGTACAATTAGTAGAAAGCACATCTTGGGAACAATAGTTGTTAGCAGTGACTGTGGGTGTGGGACAGTAGCCACGAGTCAAAGTTTTTTAAATGCTTGATTTAAGTCGTGAATTTTAAGATTGGTCTTACATGTGGGTGGAAGAGGTTATGTTGGCATATACTGAGTGTGAGGAAGTTTCACATGTACGGTGCAGTGATGGAAAATGGTTTCAGGCAAGTGAGAGAACAGTAGAGGTGAAAGAAGTTTACAGGAGACAGTTATGGTTATAGTGCAAGAGACAAGCAAGGGCATAACGAGAGATCAAAGATGATATGCAAGAAGGAGCAGATTAATGGAGAGCCTTAACAAAAAGGTAAGGAGGAGAACTTTGTAGGTGATACAAAAACTTGATGGGATGCCAGGACAGGGATTTAAGGAGATGAGCAGAGACTGTTGTGGGAGAAAGTGAGATAATTCAAGCAGCAGAGTTTTGCATAGGAGAAAGTTGTGAAGCATGGAGGCCTGTTAGTAGTATGTTAAAATAACCTATAGGATAACAGTATACATTGGAGTTTTAGCAGTAGGTTGAGAGGGGAAAGGGAAGATCTTGGCAATATTACAGAGAAAGAGGCAACACATTTTACCCATAGCCGTGCATGTGAATGGAGATGGAATTGAAGAGCCAAATGTTACTCCTATGCAACATGTTTGATGACAAGATAGATGGTAGTACTGTTTACTGTGATGGAGAAAGGGGATAATATGAGCCCAGTGTTAGACATTAAGTTTAAGGCAGTGGAGTGCCATCCATGAGCATATAGCCAGGAGACAACCCAAGAGTAGGGACTGGATTGCAGGAGTGAGAACAGGGGTGGATAGATTTGTGTGTGTATCATCCGCATAGAGATTATATCTAAGGCCAAAAGCATTGATGAAGTCACCAAATGATAGTATGTAGAGAGAAAGAGAGATCTCAGAACAGAGCCCTGATGTATACCCACAGACAGATCAATAGAAGACGAAGACATGTTAGCAACAGAGATGGAGAATGTGTAACAGGAAAGTTATGATGAAAACCAGGATAGAACTTTGTTACTGATACCAAGAGAGAGTTTAGAATATGAAGGAGGAGAGTGATTGAGAGCATCAAACGCAGCCGATAGATCAAGTAGGATTAGTAGGGAAAAACCTTGGGAATTAGCTTTAAGCACAGTCTGTAGAACGTGCTGTACGAAAGGCAGGTTGTAAAGGATCCAGGAGGGCATGTGATTTAAGAATGTTGACACTAGCAATTAGAAGGCAAACAGCATGAGGGATACAGAGCGGTAGTTAGTAAGGCACATAGGGTGTAGTTTGTTTCTGACAAAAGGGTGACCGCTACAGGCTTAAAGTAAGAGGGCAAAAATCCAGAGAATAGGGAGAAATTGAAGATGTGGGTGAGAGTGGGGACTAAGAGATGCAGTAAGGTGTGAGGGGATACGATCTAGAGGGCATGTGGTAGAGGGAGAATAGAAGATGATTAGCTTCCAGCTCTGTAAGAGAAGAAAAGGAGTCAAGTGCAGAAGGAGATTTGGGTAGAAGGAGAGAAGGGGGAAGGGACAGAAGGAATCTCCTTTTGGGTGGCATCCACCTTGCCTCTGAAGTAGTCAAATGCTTGAGGAGAAGTGAAGGAAGGATGGCAAGTGGGAGGAGAAGGTCAGTGGAGGGAGTCAAATACAGAGAAAAAAAACAGCGTAAATTAAATTTGAGTGTTGATGAGTGTGGAAAAAAGTAGTGTATTTAGCCCTAGAGAGCAGCTTTATACAGGACAGGAGACATTTTTACTGTAGAAAAATCAAACAAAGTGTGAGATTTCCTCCGTAGGTATTAAGAACAGCGAGTGGAAGTGTGATGAGTGTGTTTGGGAATTTAGCCAAAGGTGTGGGTTAGAGGGATGAGTGTGTCAGAGCCTATAGGGGGCATATAGATAGGAGGATAGCATTGTAAGAGTTAATAAGATTGTTAGTTTAAGCAGAAAGAAAGAGAGAGAAGAGAGAAGAGAGGTTAGAGTAGATGTCAGAGGAGAGTTTAATTAAGCAGAGGCAAATCAGTGGGACAGGTAAGATGCGGTGAGGGGAATGACTGATTGTGACTGATGAGAGCAGAAGAGGTTATGTACAACTAGAGCCTTGTTAGTAAGAGTGGACATTCCAGAGGGCACAGGAGAAGGGAAGAGAAAAGTAAGGAAAGGAATGTGGATTACATTAGATAGGTTAACACTCTTAGTAGGGAGGCCTGATGTGTATATGAGCCGGTCCAAGATTATAAGAGATATCCCCCAACATCAGCGAGCATAGAAGGAGACACAGAGATAGGTGTAGAGAGAGACAGAGATAGGGATATGTAGAGAGAGAAGGGCGTCAAGAGAATGAGACAGATAGGCGTAGAGAGAGGAGACATAGAGAGAGGGGGCTTTGAGAGGGGGGCGTAGAGAATGAGGGAAGGTGGAAGAGAATAGGATGTGCAGGAGTGCATTTCATTGAGCAGTGCAGAAATAGCTGCAATAGAGGTCTGTACAAATGGTGCTTTGTGTAGACACATGCAAAGGTAGGGGAAGGAAAGTGTATAGAACATGTGGATAAAAGCAGGAGTGTGGAAGTTAGAGAAATTAGAAAAGTTTTACAGAGGAGTGAGGAAACAGTAAACAGAAAGAACAAGAGAGAGGTTACATTGGGATGACGTGCTGTGGTAGAGAGAAATGCTAGGAGAGAGCCTCCAGATATTAGAGGACATGAATTGAGAGAGCAAATGTATAAATCAATACCGGAGGGGGAGGTATAGCACGAAAGCTTGCACAGCAGTTGATGAAGATTATAGTCTTAAAGTTGCGTGTACCTGTCAGGGCACTCAAGAAGGTCAATGCTCACAAGTGCAGAGTTCATGAAGAAATGCTGAATCCAGTTCCCCTCCAATTTAATTTTAATATAACTTTTTCATTCTTCATTACTGCAAAAAGCAAACAAAACAAAACCACATTGCATTACTATTTTCAAAATGGATTGAATGACATATTCAACAGTAACTGTGTGATGCCAATATTGCCTTCTCACTCGTAGGCCAGTACGGTCAGGTACCCAGTACTGATAAAACAATAAGTGCCCGTACTAAGTACCAATATGAATTATAAGGAAATGTAAAATCTCCAGGTCTCTCTCCATCTCTGCAACAGATATATGGATAAGCCCATATTAAGGCATCACGTGACCGGAGCCGTCACTGACTGGGTATACGCAAAGATGCAGGGAGATGCAAAGAAAGGGAGGGAGACAGGGAGAAGATGGGAAACGGAGGGAGGCACGGATGGCAGGCCTCTCTCTTTCACTGGTGCATGCAAGGAGCTGGTCCCAACATCCACAAAGTGTGTGTGTATTATTGGTTGTGTTTTATGGTGGTAGGAGGATAGTGTGTATATTGTGTGTGTGTGTGGGAGTATTATATTGTGTGTAGGGTATTATAGTGTGTATATTATGTTGAGGTGCAGAGGAGAGTGTTAGATTGGGTATCTTGTGTTAGGGGGTATTGTGTATATTGTGTTTAAGACTATAATATTATTGGGGAGATTATTATTGAGGAGGTATTAAAGTGTGTATTGTGGGGAGTATTAGTGTATGTATTATTTGTGGGTGACAGATGCTGTGGGTAGGCCAAGAGTACGGGCCAGACTAAGGTGGAGACTTTCTGTACTCTGCATACAGGACTCTACATGCACTGCAGAGGTGAAATTCCCCCAACTCCAATTTGCTACACTCTCCAAGAGAGAATATTGTGATCAGAGGTGGAAGATGAGCAGGGTCACTGCCCAGGGAGTAGCCTGTCAGGGGGCATGGAAATCTCTTTTGGTGCGTATGTTGCCACGTGGCATTGATTGACCGGTCAATTAGCACTGCTTCCTATCACAGTGACATGATCCGGTGCTGTGATCGGTTGCAGCGCTGACCAAGGTGTGTTAGTGCAGCAATTTACAGGGAGGGAACAGAGGTTGTGGGTGACAGATGCTGGGGGTAGGCCAAGAGTACGGGCCAGAGCAAGGTGGAGATATTCTGTACTCTGCATGCCCATCCTGCATGCCCAGGACTCTGCATGCATGCCAGTGGCTGTGGGGTGTGTGTGTGTAGGTATGCCAAGTGTCAGTGTGCATAAGTAAGTGTGCTGTGTGTGTAAGTAAGTTTGCCTGTGTGGCAGGAGGTGTAGGGGGGTGGGGGGCGGGGGGCGGTTCAGCTGGAGGACTTTACCCAGCACAAAAGCACATAGATGCCTCTGATTATATCACCCCAAATGCTGATAATATCCTGCTGTAGATGCACTTTACAGAAGATGATACAGATGTCATCAGTGTTTGGTGGGTTCATTAAATCAATCCATCATATAATAGCCACACTGTGCATATGATGTACTGAATCAGTAACACCAATCACAGGAAGACATCTCCATGGTAGGGGTAGTGTTGAAGTTAACAAAATATGTCCAGCACTGTGGTGTGGAGCCCATACATAATAATTGTGCACATTACCAGAACAACATATTGTCAACTGCATGATCATTTTGCTGCTTGTAGTGTATACTCTTGTCCTGTGCAGTGTTGTAGTAGATCCGTCTCTTCGGTGTTCACTGCAATAAAAGTAAGACATTGCATTAATATTACAGAAGTTTGGGGGCTGAAATCCCACTATGCTAATGACAGTTTCCCTTTGCATAAGATTCTTGTGATTATATCTCAATGATGATCAATAACAACTACATCATAACACAGCTGCTCTATACAGAATATGTATTTGCCATCAATGGTCATGGAGGCAATATGTCACACAATGTACATATATAGCAAGGATTATTTCTTCCTCTGGTGTATTATGATGGGAGGGTGAGATTCTGCATTATCAGCATCAGTAAATCTGTAGGAAACTGAGTGATATTCTATTTTTTAATGCAATATTAGGGTAAAATAAAGCTTGCTGTATCTATAGCCATGCTCTACCCATGATGTGCTGAATCAATCACTGCAGAGCGATTTAGAGTGGTAAACATGACTTGAACTCATCTCTGAATAGAGGGTAGCACAGTAGTGCAGAGTAGAAGGTGAATGTATCTCAAATGGAAACCCTTAGCAGCTGTGTGGGGAGTAGACAGTACAGACTGACCAAGTAAATAGTAAAAAGTAGTAACTTCAACATTACTTGGTTTTGTTCTCCACTCCTGTTTTTCTGTTCTTTAAATCACTAATACTGATGCCATATGTAACCTGTACTGAGAGTTATATACTCTACTGGCCTAGATCAAATTAAATGATGCAAACAGGATCCCTCCCACTCAAGATTCATATGATTGCACCACCTCAACCTTTCATAGCAATAACATAGAACTGCAGCAGTGCGCTACTGCACATGTTCTTGTTATGAATGGTAGTAGATGTGGTCCTTGGGTCAGTACTTCATACTGTAGCCACACTCTATTCATGATGTATTGAATCAACAAAAATCTGCATGGTACAGATCACAGGAAGGGGTGGAGTAGAGGTGAATATGTCCAATGCGAAACCCTTAGCAGCCGGATTTTTTGGAGTCAATAAAACGACAAATACTAAATGAGAAATATACACATTGCTTATCTGTCTCTGTGTAGTCATTTTCCTCCTCTTCAACTGTCCTTCAATTTTCTATTTTGCAAGAAAATGAACACATGGCTTCAATATTCACTTCTGTTCTGCAGTCTTTCCTCTTGAAATAAAAAAGTTAAGCATTGCATTATTATTATTATAATTATTATTGACGATACATACAATGAACCTTGCTCCAAACCATGTGATACAAAGCAAATCCACCTCCCTCCCACAGCTGTGCTCCTTCTAGAGCTTCTACCACACAAGTTATTCATGTCAGTGAAACTGTACTGCAGTCCCGGTCTGCACACAATCTACTGAATCAATGACATCACACTGTGTCACACAATGTCATGCTAACGACAGGAAACAATCTTTGTATATATCTTTGTATATATAATAATAATAATGATAATAATAATAAAAAAAATAAGACAGGACAGACACTCCTACATTGCAATCAATAGAAAATAACTGGGACAGGCACTTCAAGGATGCATACGGTCCCGGATAAACTGTAGCTACCTATACACGTGTGCCTTGTCTCTAGACTCTGCATATATCTCTATTTATATACCACCCATTGTGTACTCAGCGCTTTACAAGAGAGACCAAAAAGTACAGGAAATTATTATACAATAAGTTCAACAAACAAAAACAGACAATAGGAAAGTAAATCCCTGTCCTGGGTAGTTTACAATCTAAGAGAAATGTAAGGAGACTTACAGAGAGACAACAGGTGGGGGAACAAGTGCAGTAGATGACAATGCTTGTCCTTAATGGTGGGTACTTGTAGTATAAAGCACTTCTTGGGAACAATAGTTAGTGACTGAATGAGTGACAGTAGCAACGAGTAAAAGCTATTGAAATGCTTCATTTAAGTTGTGAATTTTAAGGTTGATCTTAAATGTGGGTGGAAGAGGGTATGTTGGCATATACTGAGTGTGTGTGAGTTTCACAGGTAAATTGATGGGAAAGGGTTTCAGGCAAGAGAGCGAGTGCGCAGTAGAGGTGTAAGAAGTATAATGGAGACAGTTATTAGTAGAGCTTAGGAGACGAGGAAGGGCATAACGAGACCAAAGATGATATGTAGGAAGGAGCAGATGAATAGAGAATAGTGTTGGACTGGGTCCTCAACTATAAAAAAATGGGTAACGGGTACCCGGCCAAAATGAAAGGTTCTACCCGGTCGGGTACACGGTTTGGCACTTACCTTCCGGGTGGCGGTGACATCTAGGATCAGCAGCAGTCCTGTGACGGTGGCAGCATCTGTGGTGTCTTCAGCCGGCGGGGGAGCTGCAGGCTCACAGACACAGCTTACCTGCTTCGGTGCTGTGGAAGTGATTCCTGCAGCTCCCCCGCCAGGTGAAGACACCTCTGATGCTGCCAACATCAGAGGACTGCTGCTGCTGATCCTAGATGTCTTAGGAAAGGTAAGTATAAAAGATTATTTCCAGCTGCCCTGACATTACCCGACGCCGGGTATTACCCGGCCAAGTCCACTTCTCAGTGGCCGGTTTCGAGTAATGTCCGGGTAGCTGGAAATGTGTCGGGTAACGCCGGGTACTCGGTACACCACTAATAGAGAACCTTAACAAAAAGGTAAGGAGGAGAACTTTGTAGGTGATCTGAAACTTGATGGGAAGCAAGGAGAGGGATTTAAGGAGGAGGAGGAGATGAGCAGATACTGTTGTGGGAGAAAGGGAAATTATTCAAGCAGCAGAGTTTTGGATAGATTGCAAATGAGAAAGTTGTGAAGCAGGGAGCCCTGTTAGCAGTATGTTAACCCATACGATAAGGGCATGCATTGGCGTTTTAGCAGTAGATTGACAGAGAAAAGGGCAAATCTTGGAAATATTACAGAGAAAGAATCGACAAACTTTAGCCAGTGTCGTGAATGAAGATGGAAAGGGAAGAGTCAAATGTTACTCCTAGGCAATGTGCTTTCATGACAGGATGATGGTAGTACTGTTTACTGCGATGGAGAAAGGTGATATTAGGCCAGATTTAGGGGGAAATATGAGGAGCTCAGTTTTAGACATTAGGTTTAAGGCAGAAGAGTGTCATCCATGGAGGATATAGCCAGGAGGCGACCCGAAACTAGGAACTAAATGGCAGGAGTGACGGTAGGGTGGATAGGTGTGTGTATCATCTGCATAGAGATGATATCAAGGGCCAAAATAGTTGATAAGGTCAACTAGTGATAGTATGTAGTGAGAGAGGTCCCAGAACAGAGTCCTGAGGTATACCAACAGACAAAACAACAGGAGACAAAGACACGTTAGCAACAGAGATGGAGAATGTGTGATGGAGAAGTATGATGAAAACCAGGATATAAGTTTGCTGCGGATACGAAGAAAGAGTTTAGAATATGAATGAGAAGAGTGATTGACAGTATCAAAAGCAGAAGAGAGATCAAGCAGGATTAGTAAGTAAAATGGACCTTGGGAATTTTCTTTATGTACATAATTGGTTACATTGGGAAAGGCAGATTGTGAAGGGCCCAGAGGAGCATGTGATTTAAGAATGTTGATCAAACGGGAGATCACAAGACGTTCTAGCAATTAGGAGGCAAATGGTAGGACGGATACAGGGCGATAGTTAGAAATTCACACAAGGTCAAGGTTATTTTTGAGAATAGGGGTGACCACTGCATGCTTAAAAGGAAGAGTTGAAAGAGCCAAAGGATATGGAGGAATTGAAGATGTGGGTGAGAGTGAGAATATAGGATTGAGAGGGCATGTGGTAGAGGGAGAAGAGAAGATCAGGTTCCAGCTTTGTGACAGGAGAAAAGGAGTCAAGAGTGCAATGAGATCTAGATAGAAAAAGAGAGAGGGGGAAGGGAGAGAACGAATCTACTTGTGGATGGCATCCACCTTGCCTCAAGTGAGCAAAGGCTTGAGGAGAAATAAAGGATGGATGTTAAGTGGGAGGAGAAAGTCAGTGGTGGGACTCAAATACATAGAAGACAGTGTGAATGAAATTGGAGTGTTGATGAGTGAGGAAAAAGTAGTGTTTGACCTTAAAAAAAGGAGCAGAGTTTTACAGAACAGGACAAAGGTTTAGTGTAGAAAATCAGACTGTGAGATTTCCTCCATAGGTGTTAAGAGCAGCAGTGTGATGTGATGAAGTGTGATGAGAGCGTGCTTGTGAATTAAACCAATGCATGGTTTAGGCTGCGTCTATAGTAAGCACACAACAGAAGGCAAAGTTAGCGCATGCCTGTCGCTCCAGCAATCCCCGCACTGAGGTCCGAGGCGACGGGGAGGCCCTGCATCGCTCGCACGCACTGTGGACGACCAAGCGTGTGCCCATGATAATCACGGCCTTAGAGGGATGAGTGTGTCAGAGCCTAGAAGGGGCATATAGATGATGGAGGAGGAGGGAGGAGGAGATGATAGCATTGTAAGAGTTAACAAGATAGTTAGTTTAAGCAGAAAGTGAGGAGAGGTTAGAGATAAGGGTAGATGTCAGAGGAGAGAGTTCAATTAAGCTGAGGTATCGAGTAGGACAGGGGTGAGGGGAATGAGAAGTGGTGGATGATGAGAGCAGAAGAGGTCATGTACAAATAGACCATGTTAGTCGTAGAGCAGACATTCCAGAGGGCACGTGAGAAGGGAAGAGTAAAGTGAGACAAGGAATGTGGATTACATTAGATGGGTTAATACGCTTAGCAGGGAGGTGGAGAGAGAGGCAAGAGGCAGAGGGTGGTGTAGGGGTAGAGGAAGAGATGTTGCATGTACCTTGTCAGAACATTAAAGAACGTCAATTCACACTGGTGCAGAGTTGATGATGAAATGCTGAATCCAGTTCACGTCCAATTCAATTTTAACAGAACTTTTTCATTCTTCATTACTGCAAAAAAAAAGTAAAAAACAATGCATTACTATTTTCAAAATGGATTGAATTCCCCCACCAATGACTATGTGTTACCAATATATCCCTCTCAGTCCCACTGCAGCACATACTGTACCAGTGTGAAAGTAAGAAGGTACACAGTACCGGTAAAACAATACGTGCCGGTACTATGCACCATATGAATTATAAGGGGATGTAAATCTCCCAGTCTCTCTCCATATCCGCAACAGAGCGGGCTCCGGTCAGTGGCATGGATGCCCATATATGGGTATGCTCATATTTGGGCATCCCATGTCACTGACCGGAGCCGGCTCTGAGTATAGGGATATATGCGGAGACGCAGAGGTGCAAGGAAATGGGAGGAGGCACGGTGAGAAACAGGGAGAGACCACAGGAAGATAGAGGGCAACAACTTCCACAAGGTACTTGTATGGGTATAATTGTTTGTATTTTGTGCAGAGGGGGTAATTTCAGATAAAATACAATTCTCCACCCTCTACGAAACAATTCCACTTTGTTCAGTAAGCCAGAAAGTCTTGGTCCCATGTGGACTGAATTTAATGCAAATAAGGTCCTTAATACACAAGTAAAGAATAAAGTTACTTATTCTCTACTGTAAGAAGTGCCACATTGCCCACTATTTGGGTCCTGTGCCCAGATTGTGACCATGCATGGCAGAGGTGAGATTCCCCCAACTCCAATTTGCTACACTCTCCAAGAGAGATAATTGTGATCAGAGGTGGAACTAGGGGAGGGTGTGAGCAGGGTCACTGCCCAGGGAGTAACCTGACTGGGGGCACGGAAATCTCATTTAGTGCATATGTTGCGGCACTGCATTGATTGACCGGTCAATCTGCACTGCTGCCTGTCACAGTGACATCCTGATCGGGCACTGTGATCAGCTATAGCACTGACCCAGGTGAGATAGTTCAGCACTTTACAAGGAGGGAACAGATGTTGTGGGTGACAGATGCTGGAGGTAGGCCAAGACTGTTGGCCAGAGTAACGTGGAGACTTACTGCACTCTGCATGCCCATCCTCTCCCTGACATCAGGGGAAGGAAGTGGCCCTGGGGTGTGTGTAGGTATGCCAGATGTCAGTGTATGCATAAGTAAGTATGCCTGTGTAGTGGGAGGTGTAGGGGCGTTAAGCTGGAGGACTTAAAACAGGCACAAAAGCACATAGATACCTCTGATTATACCGCACCAAATGCTGATAATATCATGCTGTAGCTGCACTTTACAGAAGATGATGCAGATGTCATCATTGGTTGGTGGGTTCATTAAATCAATCCATCATATCATAACCACACTGTGCATATGATGTACTGAATCAGTAACACCAGGAAGACATCTCCATGTTAGGAGTAGAGTTGAAGTTAACAGAATATGTCCAGCACTGTGGTGTGTAGCCCATAAATAATAATTGTGCACATTACCAGAACAACATACTGTCAACTGCAAGATCATTTTGCTGCTTGTAGCATATGCTCATCCTGTACAGTGTTGTAGTAGATCCGTCTCTTCAGTGTTCACTGCAACAAAAGTAAGACATTGCATTAATATTACAGACGTTTGGGGGCTGAAATCTCACTTCGCTGCGGACAATTTCCCTTTGCATAAGATTCTTGTGATTATGTCAATGATGATCAATAACTGCATCATAACACAGCCGCTCTATACAGAAGATGTACTTGCTCTCATTGGTCATTGAGGTAATACGTCACACAATGTACAGATATAGCAAGGATTATTTCTCCCACTTGTGCATTATGGCATTATGATGGGAAATGTTGTGAGATTCTGCATTATCAGCATCACTGAATCTTTTGGAAATTAAGTGATATTCTATGTTTTAATGCAATATTATGGGTGATCAGCCGGTAAAATAATAATAGCTTGCTGTATCTGTAGCCATGCTCTACCCATGATGTGCTGAACCAATGACTGCAGAGAGATTCAGAGTGCTAAACATGACTGGAACGCATCTCTGAATAATGGGCAGCAAAGCAGTGCAGAATAGGAGGTGAAAGTATTTAAAATGGAAGATCCTTAGCAGCTGTGTGGAGAGTAGACAGTACAGACTGACCAAGTAAATGGTAAAAGGAGTAACTTCAACATTACTTGGCTTTGTTCTCCACATTGAAGCTTTCCTCCTCTTTAAATCACTAATACTGATGCCATGTGTAACCTGTACTGAGAGTTATATAATCTACTGGCCTAGATGAAACCATATGATGCAAACAGGATCCATCCCACTCCAGATTCATAGAATTGAACCACCTCAACCTTTCATAACAATCACATAGAACTGCAGCTGTGCGCTACTGCACATGTTCTTGTTATGAATGGTAGTAGATGTGGTCCTTGGGTCTTTACTTCATACTGTAGCCACCCTCTACTCATGATGTATTGAATCAACGAAAACTTGCATGGTTCAGATCACAGGAAGGGGTAGAGTAGAGATGAAAATATTCAATGTGAAACCCGTAGCAGCCGGATTGTGTGGAGTCAATAAAACGACAAATACTAAATGGTAAATGAGAAATATACACATTGCTTATCTGTCTCTGTGTAGTAATTTTCCTTCTCTTCAACTGTCCTTCAAATTTTCTCTTTTGCAAGAAAAGGAACACATGGCTTCAATATTCACTTCTGTTCTGCAGTCATCCCTCCTGAAATAAAAGTTAAGCATTGCATTGTTATTATGATAATACATACAATAAACCTTGCTCCAAACCATTTGATGCAAAGCAAATCCACCTCCCACCCACAGCTGTGCTCCTTCTAGAGCATGCATGTCAAACTCCAGTCCTCGAGGGTCCCAAACAGGCCAGGTTTTCAGTAGGGATATCCTGAAAACCTGGCCTGTTTGCTGCCCTCGAGGACTGGAGTTTGACATCCTTGTTCTTGAGCTTCTACCACGCAAGTCATCCATGTGAGTGACACTGTACTGCAGTCCTGGTCTGCACACAATCTACTGAATCAATGACATCACACTGTAAAGGCAATCTACAAGATGTATTAGTTGTCCACACTTCCGAAATGTTACTTTTATGTCCAAATCACTTATTCCCATGACCTGATATTTGTATTTGTTATTTATAGGATTGTCACAAAGAGTTGATGAGGTCACCAAATGATAGTATGTAGAGAGAAAGAGAGATCTCAGAACAGAGCCCTGATGTATACCCACAGACAGATCAATAGAAGACGAAGACATGTTAGCAACAGAGATGGAGAATGTGTGACAGGAAAGTTATGATGAAAACCAGGATAGAACTGTGTTACGGATACCAAGAGAGAGTTTAGAATATGAAGGAGGAGAGTGATTGAGAGCATCAAACGCAGCAGATAGATCAAGTAGGATTAGTAGGGAAAAGTGACCTTGGGAATTTGCTTTAAGCACAGTCTGTAGAACGAGCTGTACGAAAGGCAGGTTGTAAAGGATCCAGGAGGGAATGTGATTTAAGAATGTTGACATTCTAGCAATTAGGAGACAAACAGCAGGAGGGATACAGGGCGGTAGTTAGTAAGGCACATAGGGTGTAGGTTGTTTCTGAGAAAAGGGTGACCACTACAGGCTTAAAGTAAGAGGGTAAAGAGCCAGAGAATAGGGAGGAATTGAAGATGTGGGTGAGAGTGGGGACTAAGAGATGCAGTAAGGTGTGAGGGGATACGATCTAGAGGGCATGTGGTAGAGGGAGAAGAGAAGATGATTAGCTTCCAGCTCTGTAAGAGAAGAAAAGGAGTCAAACGCAGAAGGAGAATTAGGTAGAAGGAGAGAAGGGGGAAGGGACAGAAGGAATCTCCTTGTGGGTGGCATCCACCTTGCCTCTGAAGTAGTCAAATGCTTGAGGAGAAGTGAAGGAAGGATGGCAAGTGTGAGAAGAAGGTTAGTGGAGGGAGTCAAATACAGGGGAAAAAAGACAGCGTAAATTAAATTTGTGTGTTGATGAATGTGGAAAAAAAAGTAGTGTGGTTTGGCCCCAGAGAGCAGCTTTATACAGGACTGGAGACATTTTTACTGTAGAAAAATCAAATATCAATTGTGTGATTTCCTTCATAGGCATTAAGAACAGCGAGTGGAAGTGTGATGAACATGTTTGGGAATTTAGCCAAGGGTGTGGGCTAGAGGGACAAGTGTGTCAGAGCCTAGAGGGGGCATATAGATAGGAGGATAGCATTGTAAGAGTTAATAAGATTGTTAGTTTAAGCGGAAAGAGAGAGAGAGGTTAGAGTAGATGTCAGAGGAGAGTTTAATTAAGCAGTGGAAAATCAGTGGGACAGGTAAGATGGGGTGAGGGGAATGACTGATTGTGAATGATGAGAGCAGAAGAGGTCATGTACAACTAGAGCCTTGTTAGTCAGAGAACGGACATTCCAGATGGCATAGGAGAAGGGAAGAGAAAAGTAAGGAAAGGAATGTGGATTACATTAGATAGGTTAACACTCTTAGCAGGGAGGCAGAGGCAGGGAGGCCCGATGTGTATATGAGCAGGTTCAAGATTATAAGAGATATCCCACACATCAGCAAACATAGAAGGACACACAGAGATAGGTGTAGAGAGAGACAGAGATAGCTCTATGTAGAGAGAGAGGGACGTAGAGAGAATGAGACAGATAGGCGCAGAGAGAGGGGGCGCAGAGAGAGGAGGCGCCAAAAGAGGGGGCGCAGAGAGAGGGGGCACAGAGAATAGGATATTAAAGAGTGCTTTTCATTGAGCAGTGCAGAAATAGCTGCAATAGAGGTCTGTACAAATGGTGCAGTGTGTAGACACATGCAAAGGTAGGGGAAGGAAAGAGGAGAACATGTGGATAAAAGCAGGAGTGTGGAAGTTAGAGAAATTAGAAAAGTTTAACAGAGGAGTGAGGAAACAGCAAGCAGAAAGAACAAGAGAGAGGTTACATTGGGATGACGTTCTGTGGTAAAGAGAAAATGCTAGGAGAGAGCTTTCAAATATTAGAGGACATGAATTGAGGGAGCAAATGTATAAATCAAAACCTGAGGGGGAGGTATAGCACGAAAGCTTGCACAGCAGATTATAGTCTTAATGTTGCGTGTACCTGTCAGGGTATTCAAGAAGTTAAATTCTCACAAGTGCAGAGTTCATGATGAAATGCTGAATCTAGTCCCCCTCCAATTTAATTTTAATATAACTTTTCCATTCTTCATTACTGCAAAAAGCAAACAAAACAAAACCACATTGCATTACTATTTTCAAAATGGATTGAATGGCATATTCAACAGTGACTGTGTGATGCCAATATTCCCCACTCACTCGTAGTGAAGCACATATTGTACTAGTGTTGAAAGTAGGCCGGTAGAGTCAGGTACGCAGTACTGATAAAACAATAAGTGCCCGTCGTAAGTACCAGCTCCGCAACAGTGCGGGCATCACATTAGTGACGTGGATGAACATATATGGATAAGCCCATATTAAGGCATCACGTGACCAGAGCCGTCACTGACTGGGTATACGTAAAGACGCAGGGAGATGCAAGGAAAGGGAGGGAGAGAGAGAGACAGGGAGAAGATGTGAAACGGAGGAAGGCACGGATGGAGGGAGTTCTTCCGAGCTTCTGCGGGCCTCTCTCTTTCACTGGTGCATGCCGGGAGCTGGTCCCAACATCCACAAAGTGTGTGTGTATTATTGGTTGTATTTTATGGGGGTAGGAGGGTAGTGTGTATATTGTGTGTGTGGGAGTATTATATGGTGTGTAGAGGTGCAGAGGAGAGTACTAGATTGTGTATCTTGTGTAAGGGTGTTGTGTATATTGTGTTTGGAGCTATAATATTATTGGGGAGATTAGTATTGAGGAGGTATTATAGTGTGTATTGTGGGGAGTATTAGTGTGTGTATTGTTTGTGGGTGACAGATGCTGGGGGTATGCAGCAATCCCTGCACTGAGGTCCGAGGCGGCTCTGCATCGCTCGCACACACTGTGGATGACCAAGCATGTGCCCATGATAATCATGGCCTTAGAGGGATGAGTGTGTCAGAGCCTAGAAGGGGCATATATATGATGGAGGAGGGAGGAGATGATAGCATTGTAAAAGTTAACAAGATAGTTAGTTTAAGCAGAAAGTGAGGAGAGGTTAGAGATAAGGGTAGATGTCAGAGGAGAGAGTTCAATTAAGCTGAGGTATCGAGTAGGACAGGGGTGAGGGGAATGAGAGGTGGTGGATGATGAGAGCAGAAGAGGTCATGTACAAATAGACCTTGTTAGTCAGAGAGCAGACATTCCAGAGGGCACGTGAGAAGTGAAGAGTAAAGTGAGACATGGAATGTGGATTACATTAGATGGGTTAATACGCTTAGCAGGGAGGTGGAGAGAGAGAGGCAAGAGGCAGAGAGTGGTGCAGGGGTTGAGGAAGAGATGTTGCATGTACCTTATCAGAACATTAAAGAACATCAATTCACACTGGTGCAGAGTTGATGATGAATCCAGTTCACCTCCAATTCAATTTTAACAGAAATTTTTCATTCTTCATTACTGAAAAAAAAGAAAAGTAAAAAACATTGCATTACTATTTTCAAAATGGATTGAGTTCCCCCAACAATGACTATGTGTTACCAATATATCCCTCTCAGTCCCACTGCAGCATATACTGTACCAGTGTGAAAGTAGGAAGGTACACAGTACCGGTAAAACAATACGTGCCGGTACTATGCACCATATGAATTATAAGGGGATGTAAATCTCCCAGTCTCTCTCCATATCCGCAACAGAGCGGGCTCCGGTCAGTGGCATGGATGCCCATATATGGGTATGCTCATATTTGGGCATCCCATGTCACTGACCGGAGCCGGCTCTGAGTATAGGGATATATGCGGAGACGCAGAGGTGCAAGGAAATGGGAGGAGGCACGGTGAGAAACAGGGAGAGACCACAGGAAGATAGAGGGCAACAACTTCCACAAGGTACTTGTATGGGTATAATTGTTTGTATTTTGTGCAGAGGGGGTAATTTCAGATAAAATACAATTCTCCACCCTCTACGAAACAATTCCACTTTGTTCAGTAAGCCAGAAAGTCTTGGTCCCATGTGGACTGAATTTAATGCAAATAAGGTCCTTAATACACAAGTAAAGAATATAGTTACTTATTCTCTACTGTAAGAAGTGCCACATTGCCCACTATTTGGGTCCTGTGCCCAGATTGTGACCATGCATGGCAGAGGTGAGATTCCCCCAACTCCAATTTGTTACACTCTCCAAGAGAGATAATTGTGATCAGAGGTGGAACTAGGGGAGTGGGTGAGCAGGGTCGCTGCCCAGGGAGTTACCTGACTGGGGGCACGGAAATCTCATTTAGTGCATATGTTGCGGCACTGCATTGATTGACCGGTCAATCTGCACTGCTGCCTGTCACAGTGACATCATGATCGGGCACTGTGATCAGCTATAGCACTGACCCAGGTGAGATAGTTCAGCACTTTACAAGGAGGGAACAGATGTTGTGGGTGACAGATGCTGGGGGTAGGCCAAGACTGTTGGCCAGAGTAATGTGGAGACTTACTGCACTCTGCATGCCCATCCTCTCCCTGACATCAGGGGAAGGAAGTGGCCCTGGGGTGTGTGTAGGTATGCCAGATGACAGTGTATGCATAAGTAAGTATGCCTGTGGAGTGGGAGGTGTAGGGGCGTTAATCTGGAGGACTTAAACCAGGCACAAAAGCACATAGATACCTCCGATTATACCGCACCAAATGCTGATAATATCATGCTGTAGCTGCACTTTACAGAAGATGATGCAGATGTCATCAGTTGTTGGTGGGTTCATTAAATCAATCCATCATATCATAGCCACATTGTGCATATGATGTACTGAATCAGTAACACCAGGAAGACATCTCCATGTTAGGGGTAGAGTTGAAGTTAACAGAATATGTCCAGCACTGTGGTGTGTAGCCCATAAATAATAATTGTGCACATTACCAGAACAACATACTGTCAACTGCAAGATCATTTTGCTGCTTGTAGTGTATGCTCGTCCTGTGCAGTGTTATAGTAGATCCATCTCTTCAGTGTTCACTGCAACAAAAGTAAGACATTGCATTAATATTACAGACGTTTGGGGGCTGAAATCTCACTTCGCTGCGGACAATTTCCCTTTGCATTAGATTCTTGTGATTATGTCAATGATGATCAATAACTGCATCATAACACAGCCGCTCTATACAGAAGATGTACTTGCTATCAATGGTCATGGAGGTAATACGTCACACAATGTACAGATATAGCAAGGATTATTTCTTCCTCTGGTGCATTATGGCATTATGATGGGAAATGTTGTGAGATTCTGCATTATCAGCATCACTGAATCTTTTGGAAATTAAGTGATATTCTATGTTTTAATGCAATATTATGGATGATCAGCCGGTAAAATAATAATAGCTTGCTGTATCTGTAGCCATGCTCTACCCATGATGTGCTGAATCAATGACTGCAGAGAGATTCAGAGTGGTAAACATGACTGGAACGCATCTCTGAATAATGGGCAGCAAAGCAGTGCAGAATAGGAGGTGAAAGTATTTAAAATGGAAGACCCTTAGCAGCTGTGTGGGGAGTAGACAGTACAGACTGACCAAGTAAATGGTAAAAGGAGTTACTTCAACATTACTTGGCTTTGTTCTCCACATTGAAGCTTTCCTCCTCTTTACATCACTAATACTGATGCCATGTGTAACCTGTACTGAGAGTTATATAATCTACTGGCCTAGATGAAACCATATGATGCAAACAGGATCCATCCCACTCCAGATTCATAGAATTGAACCACCTCAACCTTTCATAACAATCACATAGAACTGCAGCTGTGCGCTACTGCACATGTTCTTGTTATGAATGGTAGTAGATGTGGTCCTTGGGTCTTTACTTCATACTGTAGCCACCCTCTACTCATGATGTATTGAATCAACGAAAACTTGCATGGTTCAGATCACAGGAAGGGGTAGAGTAGAGATGAAAATATTCAATGTGAAACCCGTAGCAGCCGGATTGTGTGGAGTCAATAAAACGACAAATACTAAATGGTAAATGAGAAATATACACATTGCTTATCTGTCTCGGTGTAGTAATTTTCCTTCTCTTCAACTGTCCTTCAAATTTTCTCTTTTGCAAGAAAAGGAACACATGGCTTCAATATTCACTTCTGTTCTGCAGTCATCCCTCCTGAAATAAAAGTTAAGCATTGCATTGTTATTATGATAATACATACAATAAACCTTGCTCCAAACCATTTGATGCAAAGCAAATCCACCTCCCACCCACAGCTGTGCTCCTTCTAGAGCATGCATGTCAAACTCCAGTCCTCGAGGGTCCCAAACAGGCCAGGTTTTCAGTAGGGATATCCTGAAAACCTGGCCTGTTTGCTGCCCTCGAGGACTGGAGTTTGACATCCTTGTTCTTGAGCTTCTACCACGCAAGTCATCCATGTGAGTGACACTGTACTGCAGTCCTGGTCTGCACACAATCTACTGAATCAATGACATCACACTGTAAAGGCAATCTACAAGATGTATTAGTTGTCCACACTTCCGAAATGTTACTTTTATGTCCAAATCACTTATTCCCATGACCTGATATTTGTATTTGTTATTTATAGGATTGTCACAAAGAGTTGATGAGGTCACCAAATGATAGTATGTAGAGAGAAAGAGAGATCTCAGAACAGAGCCCTGATGTATACCCACAGACAGATCAATAGAAGACGAAGACATGTTAGCAACAGAGATGGAGAATGTGTGACAGGAAAGTTATGATGAAAACCAGGATAGAACTGTGTTACGGATACCAAGAGAGAGTTTAGAATATGAAGGAGGAGAGTGATTGAGAGCATCAAACGCAGCAGATAGATCAAGTAGGATTAGTAGGGAAAAGTGACCTTGGGAATTTGCTTTAAGCACAGTCTGTAGAACGAGCTGTACGAAAGGCAGGTTGTAAAGGATCCAGGAGGGAATGTGATTTAAGAATGTTGACATTCTAGCAATTAGGAGACAAACAGCAGGAGGGATACAGGGCGGTAGTTAGTAAGGCACATAGGGTGTAGGTTGTTTCTGAGAAAAGGGTGACCACTACAGGCTTAAAGTAAGAGGGTAAAGAGCCAGAGAATAAGGAGGAATTGAAGATGTGGGTGAGAGTGGGGACTAAGAGATGCAGTAAGGTGTGAGGGGATACGATCTAGAGGGCATGTGGTAGAGGGAGAAGAGAAGATGATTAGCTTCCAGCTCTGTAAGAGAAGAAAAGGAGTCAAATGCAGAAGGAGAATTAGGTAGAAGGAGAGAAGGGGGAAGGGACAGAAGGAATCTCCTTGTGGGTGGCATCCACCTTGCCTCTGAAGTAGTCAAATGCTTGAGGAGAAGTGAAGGAAGGATGGCAAGTGTGAGGAGAAGGTTAGTGGAGGGAGTCAAATACAGGGAAAAAAAGACAGCGTAAATTAAATTTGAGTGTTGATGAATGTGAAAAAAAAGTAGTGTGGTTTGGCCCCAAAGAGCAGCTTTATACAGGACTGGAGACATTTTTACTGTAGAAAAATCAAATATCAATTGTGTGATTTCCTTCATAGGCATTAAGAACAGCGAGTGGAAGTGTGATGAACATGTTTGGGAATTTAGCCAAGGGTGTGGGCTAGAGGGACAAGTGTGTCAGAGCCTAGAGGGGGCATATAGATAGGAGGATAGCATTGTAAGAGTTAATAAGATTGTTAGTTTAAGCGGAAAGAGAGAGAGAGGTTAGAGTAGATGTCAGAGGAGAGTTTAATTAAGCAGAGGAAAATCAGTGGGACAGGTAAGATGGGGTGAGGGAATGACTGATTGTGAATGATGAGAGCAGAAGAGGTCATGTACAACTAGAGCCTTGTTAGTCAGAGAACGGGCATTCCAGATGGCATAGGAGAAGGGAAGAGAAAAGTAAGGAAAGGAATGTGGATTACATTAGATAGGTTAACACTCTTAGCAGGGAGGCAGAGGCAGGGAGGCCCGATGTGTATATGAGCAGGTTCAAGATTATAAGAGATATCCCACACATCAGCAAACATAGAAGGAGACACAGAGATAGGTGTAGAGAGAGACAGAGATAGCTCTATGTAGAGAGAGAGGGACGTAGAGAGAATGAGACAGATAGGCGCAGAGAGAGGGGGCGCAGAGAGAGGAGGCGCCAAAAGAGGGGGCGCAGAGAGAGGGGGCACAGAGAATAGGATATTAAAGAGTGCTTTTCATTGAGCAGTGCAGAAATAGCTGCAATAGAGGTCTGTACAAATGGTGCAGTGTGTAGACACATGCAAAGGTAGGGGAAGGAAAGAGGAGAACATGTGGATAAAAGCAGGAGTGTGGAAGTTAGAGAAATTAGAAAAGTTTAACAGAGGAGTGAGGAAACAGCAAGCAGAAAGAACAAGAGAGAGGTTACATTGGGATGACGTTCTGTGGTAAAGAGAAAATGCTAGGAGAGAGCTTTCAAATATTAGAGGACATGAATTGAGGGAGCAAATGTATAAATCAAAACCTGAGGGGGAGGTATAGCACGAAAGCTTGCACAGCAGATTATAGTCTTAATGTTGCGTGTACCTGTCAGGGTATTCAAGAAGTTAAATTCTCACAAGTGCAGAGTTCATGATGAAATGCTGAATCTAGTCCCCCTCCAATTTAATTTTAATATAACTTTTCCATTCTTCATTACTGCAAAAAGCAAACAAAACAAAACCACATTGCATTACTATTTTCAAAATGGATTGAATGGCATATTCAACAGTGACTGTGTGATGCCAATATTCCCCACTCACTCGTAGTGAAGCACATATTGTACTAGTGTTGAAAGTAGGCCGGTAGAGTCAGGTACGCAGTACTGATAAAACAATAAGTGCCCGTCGTAAGTACCAGCTCCGCAACAGTGCGGGCATCACATTAGTGACGTGGATGAACATATATGGATAAGCCCATATTAAGGCATCACGTGACCAGAGCCGTCACTGACTGGGTATACGTAAAGACGCAGGGAGATGCAAGGAAAGGGAGGGAGAGAGACAGGGAGAAGATGTGAAACGGAGGAAGGCACGGATGGAGGGAGTTCTTCCGAGCTTCTGCGGGCCTCTCTCTTTCACTGGTGCATGCCGGGAGCTGGTCCCAACATCCACAAAGTGTGTGTGTATTATTGGTTGTATTTTATGGGGGTAGGAGGGTAGTGTGTATATTGTGTGTGTGGGAGTATTATATTGTGTGTAGAGGTGCAGAGGAGAGTACTAGATTGTGTATCTTGTGTAAGGGTGTTGTGTATATTGTGTTTGGAGCTATAATATTATTGGGGAGATTAGTATTGAGGAGGTATTATAGTGTGTATTGTGGGGAGTATTAGTGTGTGTATTGTTTGTGGGTGACAGATGCTGGGGGTATGCAGCAATCCCTGCACTGAGGTCCGAGGCGGCTCTGCATCGCTCGCACACACTGTGGATGACCAAGCATGTGCCCATGATAATCATGGCCTTAGAGGGATGAGTGTGTCAGAGCCTAGAAGGGGCATATATATGATGGAGGAGGGAGGAGGAGGAGGGAGGAGGAGGAGATGATAGCATTGTAAAAGTTAACAAGATAGTTAGTTTAAGCAGAAAGTGAGGAGAGGTTAGAGATAAGGGTAGATGTCAGAGGAGAGAGTTCAATTAAGCTGAGGTATCGAGTAGGACAGGGGTGAGGGGAATGAGAGGTGGTGGATGATGAGAGCAGAAGAGGTCATGTACAAATAGACCTTGTTAGTCAGAGAGCAGTCATTCCAGAGGGCACGTGAGAAGTGAAGAGTAAAGTGAGACATGGAATGTGGATTACATTAGATGGGTTAATACGCTTAGCAGGGAGGTGGAGAGAGAGAGGCAAGAGGCAGAGAGTGGTGCAGGGGTTGAGGAAGAGATGTTGCATGTACCTTATCAGAACATTAAAGAACATCAATTCACACTGGTGCAGAGTTGATGATGAATCCAGTTCACCTCCAATTCAATTTTAACAGAAATGTTTCATTCTTCATTACTGAAAAAAAAGAAAAGTAAAAAACATTTCATTACTATTTTCAAAATGGATTGAATTCCCCCAACAATGACTATGTGTTACCAATATATCCCTCTCAGTCCCACTGCAGCATATACTGTACCAGTGTGAAAGTAGGAAGGTACACAGTACCGGTAAAACAATACGTGCCGGTACTATGCACCATATGAATTATAAGGGGATGTAAATCTCCCAGTCTCTCTCCATATCCGCAACAGAGCGGGCTCCGGTCAGTGGCATGGATGCCCATATATGGGTATGCTCATATTTGGGCATCCCATGTCACTGACCGGAGCCGGCTCTGAGTATAGGGATATATGCGGAGACGCAGAGGTGCAAGGAAATGGGAGGAGGCACGGTGAGAAACAGGGAGAGACCACAGGAAGATAGAGGGCAACAACTTCCACAAGGTACTTGTATGGGTATAATTGTTTGTATTTTGTGCAGAGGGGGTAATTTCAGATAAAATACAATTCTCCACCCTCTACGAAACAATTCCACTTTGTTCAGTAAGCCAGAAAGTCTTGGTCCCATGTGGACTGAATTTAATGCAAATAAGGTCCTTAATACACAAGTAAAGAATAAAGTTACTTATTCTCTACTGTAAGAAGTGCCACATTGCCCACTATTTGGGTCCTGTGCCCAGATTGTGACCATGCATGGCAGAGGTGAGATTCCCCCAACTCCAATTTGCTACACTCTCCAAGAGAGATAATTGTGATCAGAGGTGGAACTAGGGGAGGGTGTGAGCAGGGTCACTGCCCAGGGAGTAACCTGACTGGGGGCACGGAAATCTCATTTAGTGCATATGTTGCGGCACTGCATTGATTGACCGGTCAATCTGCACTGCTGCCTGTCACAGTGACATCCTGATCGGGCACTGTGATCAGCTATAGCACTGACCCAGGTGAGATAGTTCAGCACTTTACAAGGAGGGAACAGATGTTGTGGGTGACAGATGCTGGAGGTAGGCCAAGACTGTTGGCCAGAGTAACGTGGAGACTTACTGCACTCTGCATGCCCATCCTCTCCCTGACATCAGGGGAAGGAAGTGGCCCTGGGGTGTGTGTAGGTATGCCAGATGTCAGTGTATGCATAAGTAAGTATGCCTGTGTAGTGGGAGGTGTAGGGGCGTTAAGCTGGAGGACTTAAAACAGGCACAAAAGCACATAGATACCTCTGATTATACCGCACCAAATGCTGATAATATCATGCTGTAGCTGCACTTTACAGAAGATGATGCAGATGTCATCATTGGTTGGTGGGTTCATTAAATCAATCCATCATATCATAACCACACTGTGCATATGATGTACTGAATCAGTAACACCAGGAAGACATCTCCATGTTAGGAGTAGAGTTGAAGTTAACAGAATATGTCCAGCACTGTGGTGTGTAGCCCATAAATAATAATTGTGCACATTACCAGAACAACATACTGTCAACTGCAAGATCATTTTGCTGCTTGTAGCGTATGCTCATCCTGTACAGTGTTGTAGTAGATCCGTCTCTTCAGTGTTCACTGCAACAAAAGTAAGACATTGCATTAATATTACAGACGTTTGGGGGCTGAAATCTCACTTCGCTGCGGACAATTTCCCTTTGCATAAGATTCTTGTGATTATGTCAATGATGATCAATAACTGCATCATAACACAGCCGCTCTATACAGAAGATGTACTTGCTCTCAATGGTCATGGAGGTAATACGTCACACAATGTACAGATATAGCAAGGATTATTTCTCCCACTGGTGCATTATGGCATTATGATGGGAAATGTTGTGAGATTCTGCATTATCAGCATCACTGAATCTTTTGGAAATTAAGTGATATTCTATGTTTTAATGCAATATTATGGATGATCAGCCGGTAAAATAATAATAGCTTGCTGTATCTGTAGCCATGCTCTACCCATGATGTGCTGAACCAATGACTGCAGAGAGATTCAGAGTGCTAAACATGACTGGAACGCATCTCTGAATAATGGGCAGCAAAGCAGTGCAG